>NC_056733.1:503319814-503599814 GCF_019279795.1 Protopterus annectens
TACAATCAAGCTTACCTGATGGTCATTAAAGCATTGCTACTTAAACACAGAGCAACAGGCACTTTCTGTGTAATAATAAGCATAAATCAACAGTATAAAAATATGACAGAAACCAGAACATTCTGCAAAATCAAGGACAGAATAAAAGTAGCACTTGTGTCTACCTTGGATGGGAGGATACTCTGCACATTTACACTGCATAACTGCTGCTAGCCTTGCTTGGACACATCCAGCGTCACTACATGGGGGAGTAGGGTGCAACAAGTATGTCACAATTTGAAATGTCTCTGGCTGACTGCAATGGCCCTGACACATTTGTCATACCTCTCAACCTCAGAACAAGAAATATGGACAGAGCCATACATAGAATTGGGACAAAGGCCCAAAAAATTAGGACAAATTTTAAATATTGTTCTTATAAACTTAGAAAGATAATAGAATAGTAGGTCTTGCATTAGTATGAATTTTCTGAAAGGTACGAAATCTGAAACTCAAATGTCTGTCATTATTTTCTAACTTCAGTCTTTAATGATTTGCCACTAATTTGTCAAAAAACACAATTTTATGAAAAATGGACCAAAAATGTGATGCCAAAATATAAAATAGCCACACAATACAGCTGGGAACCTGTCATAGAAGGGACACTTTTTTAATATTAGTACTGCTAACTTGAGCAGCTGACAAAATAAAAGTATCTACATGCATTTCTGAAATAAAAGTAATCTATAACTCTGATTATTACAGTTATTTCTTAATGGTAAGCCCTCCACGTTTTCTACCAAAATTGTCATTTTGCGGCGGGATTATTAGGGGAAAAGCAACATTTTGAGCCAAAATCGGGGACAGTTGAGCAGTTTGGACATGCCTAATTCGATAAAGCAATTTATTTGCATGTACCTCTCAACCTCTTAATGCAGGAAATCTGGACAAGGCCAAATATACTGGGGGAACATATAAACAGTACTATAAATTGTTGTATAAACTGAGACAATTGATAGAATAACAGGTCTTGCTTTAGCATACATTTTTCTGAAGGTTATGAAGTCTGAAACTCAGTGTCTGTCATTATTTAGTGACTTAATTCCTAAATTATTTGCCAGAAAACCACACATTTTATGAGGAACAAATCAAAAATAAGAAGCAAAAATCTATTCATTCTGTGAAAATCTTGACAGTTGAGAGGTATAGTTCAACCGGGGCTGTCTTTGAGTTTGCCACCCTTTCCCCCTCATAAAATCATGGTCGAATGGAGCCTCACCCCTGCAGCCATTCCAATGAACCATTACTTGGCTATTTCACCCCATTTACCATAAACACTAATGTGCATACTGCTTTACTTCTACGATGATTTGGACTTAATTTGAAAGTTTTATTTTGCATTTTACAGCTCAAACACTAAGACATCTGCTGAATAAAGCAATGCAATCTCACAATGAAAACAGACTTAGCATTAAAACTTCTCTGCCCTTGAAACTCACATTCATTGAAACAGCATTGAAACCCACATTCCAAGAAAATACATTTTGCCAGTGGCAGATAAACATTAATTTTGGGCTGTTTTCAAATCATAGGCCCCTTGGACACGAAACATACACATGGTCTTTCGTACACCTTACTGATTTTATATTCCTTGTACAATATAGTACAGTTGTTAGAGGGTGTTTGAAATTTGTTTTGAACATTTTTCCAGTAAACAATGAAACAAAATGCATGCACCAATAATGACAAAATTGCCCAATTCAGAACATTTTTCCAGTAAACAATGAAACAAAATGCATGCACCAATAATGACAAAACTGCCCAATTCAGAACATTTCCATCATAAAAGTCTACTCAAACGTCTACAGCCCACCAGTATCAGTAAATATGCACAATCTCTGAAGAAGTAAAAATCATCTAAATAATTCCACATTAAAGAAATCTGTAACTAATGAAGAGATTGCTGCTAGCAAACAACTTTATATTTCATTGTTTCATCTACAAATAAAGTGCTTGTTGCCCTTGAGGAATAAATTGCCTAAGTTGCATTAAAGAAATGATAATCTAGTAATATTGCAATATGGAATGGATGGCAAACTGATAACAGATTCATAGTTACTAGGTATCTTCACCAAAAAGGACTGCAGCATCCAGCCCCTTTACAATATAGTACAGTATCAGCAATGCATCTATCTACTGTGGGAGTAGAACCCACAGCCTTCTGCATCAAAAGCAAGTATACTACCTATTGTGCTATTAACAACACAAACAGACTCGGCATAAGCAGCACTAAACTTTTGTTCCCCTGCAGCTCTCAGCTTCTTGTAAAATCTAACTGACACTCAGCTGCATCTCTGAACTTTGCAGCAGAAGAAATCTGGAAAAATCCAAAATTTGGGGGGGGGGGCAAAAGACCAAAACACAAGGACACATTTTAAACATTGCTTGTATAATGTTGGAAAGTTGTTAGAATAAAATGCTGTGTTACCACCATACATTTCACTGCCAAGTATTGAACCCAGGACCCTGTGCAAAACAGTCAGAGCAACATACCACTATGCAAAAACATCTATTTTATGAAAGAAAGGAAGACTGAAACTTAAATGGCTACCATTTAGTGAATTCAGTTCTCACCATAGCTGTCAACATCTTAGCACAAAACACCTGAACAAAGCCAATAATGGGGTAATAAAGCCCAGAAAACATATTCAGTGAATTCAGTTATCACCATAGCTCTCAACTTTGGCAGAAAAAACCTGAACGAAGCCAATAATGGGGGACTACAGTCCCAAAAACAGGGGCAAATATCCACTGAGGACACCAGAGCAAACCCACACAAACACAGGGAGGATATGCAGACTCCACAGAGAAAGCATCCCAGCCAAGAATCAAACCAGACAAGCTGCAGCTGTCATGCAACAATGCTACCTCTGCACTACAGGCTGTGCTAAGTAACAGAAATACAGAAACCAAAGATTTTATGAGGAACAGAACAGAAAAATATGAGGCGAAAATCTGCAAATGTTTTGCAAATAGTGGTGGGTAGGGAATTTAGGCTCTTGCCAGTTGGGCTCAAGGTACAGAGTTCAAGCCTTATTCTCTACCCACCAACACACACCTGCTAGGGTGGAGTTCCCTATCGGGACTGCCTAACTGAGCAGTCTTGTGCTCAAGAAGTAAGCACACATGTATGTTTGAGTTCTGGACTGCCAAACATAGCAGTCAGGAACTCCGCACGCATGTGTGAGGTGGGTTCTGAGATGTTGAAGTTTTTATTTTGTTTATCATTTTCTAGTGGGGGGACGCAATTATTTTTCTTTTTACAGGTGGGGGGGCTGCAGTCCTGCAGTCCTATAGCACAGTAAGTAGTCTTAACAGAGAATAGATAAAGCAGTGGTTTATTGGACACTATTAATATTCTTTTACTTGTGTATAATTAAGTACTTTAATCATGTTCACTGTAAAGGTGATTTATATTTTTTATCCATGTACTTACTTTAGATACAATGTAACTAATATCTGACTTGAGTAAATATTCCTCTATTTTTAATAATGTCTCTGATTAACCTTTTCATTTACATGGTAATATAAGCTTATTTTTCATGGTAAGTGTGGTTCTGTCTACCATTTAAGCAATAACTCATGCCTGGGTGTGGGTAATGCTGGATTTACCCATGGTTGGTGTGGTTTGGTCACGAGGGCGAAGCCCGAGTGACCAAACAAAGCCAACTGTGGGTAAATCCAGCATTACCCACACCCAGAAGTGGGTTATCACTATTATACAATGACATTATTTAAGAAAAAAATACTTACTTTTCTTAAATAATGTCCTTGTATAATGGCGCCATGCTATCCTTCTGCCGCTGGACAGCTCCGCTTTGCCATTGCTGATGTACTGCGCATGCGTTTGGAACTTGCGTTCCCACGCATACCCAGTACATCAGTGCTCGGGAAAGTAAGCAACGAAGAAAAGAAGATTTCTGTTGCTACGCTTTTTTTATTTATTTTTTTATTTTTTTAAAGCCTTAAAATTAAAGACTATATCAACGGAAAAAAAGTCTGGGCAATTGGACCTCTTTCTGTTGTATATTCTCAACGGCAACGCTGGTTGGGCTGGCCAATCAGCGTGCTCGTTTTACGATGTTACTGGCCAATCATTGTATAATGTTCAGTAAATGTTCAGTCAGGATGTAAATATGGCAAAATGACCTTTATGACATGGTGCATGAAAGTGTTGAAAAGCCTGTGTAAGTGAGATTTTCATATGGTGAACTACCATTTCTCCTGTGGCTGGAAGCAAAAAAAATGGAGTTCAGAAATCCTATGGTTGTTGCAGATGTAGTCCTTGTATAGAAGTGTGACATTTTCTGCCCTTTTCCTAGAGTTGTGGGTCAGCACAGTCATGCAGTGGTTAACATTCCTGCATCTAACTCCAGGATCTAGAATTTAATACTGACCTCCAGTTATTGTCTGTGTAGACTGTGTATGTTATCTCTGTGTTTTTTCTGAGTGTTTGGTTTACTCCTACTTCCAAACCACATGCTGCTTAAACTGAATGTTTATAATGTTTTATAATGAGCTAATGATGTATTGCTTTCATGAAAAAATATTCAAATATTAAAATAATATTATATAAACTAGTAACAATCACTGATCTCATAGCGAGTAACATAAGGGCTGCAGCCAGACTCTGTGAAATGAAGCAATCTAATAGACAGCTGTATCTCTCATATAACATGGATCTAATTATCAAGACCCCAGAAAGAATTATTAATTATTAGACAAGTTCCATAGTATGTAGTGCATGCTTGTGCCAAAACTGGCAACACACATCCAGGTGCAGGCTAGTACTGATTCATATTCCCACAATGCACTCCAGTGCATTGAGCCCAGATATGTATATGAAGATATTGTGATCACATAATGATCTACAAATGAAAGTGGATAGTAAAATAAGGTTCTAAAGATATTTAAATGTATGCAGAGTAGACAGAAATCAATATTCAAAGGCATCTACAGTGGGAATAGTGCAGCTGTCTAAACTTGCCTATAAAAGGGAAAAGCATGCTGAATTTTTTATCATTTCAATAGCAAAATGATTTGCATTGCAACTTGTTTTGTGGCAGACAACCCTTAGTGATGTTGGTTCCTGCAGTATGTCAGTGGTACCACTGAGTCCTAATGTAAATGGTACTGTCAGTGAGTGACTTACCACAGTTTCACTGATTAAAAGATTACTGATCATGTTAAAGTTGATCAGGACATTGCATGGGTCTCAGTTAACATCTGCTGCCCACACAAGGAATAAAAGAATGCCCTTCCCATACCTTTGGATGGTGAGGTATTTATACCTTTCAGAAACACACTGTAAATAGGAAGGGTATTTCATATACCTCTTCCTCTATAATACTCAACAAGTTCTTTGAGATGATGCTTGTGCATTTGCAAGACCCCATATGGTTTTCCAGCACACAGTAGGAGAGAGCTGACACCATGCATACCTTCTATGTTACTGACCACCTCCGAGAGGTCTGGGTACCATAGATTGTACATATGCAGCAATAAAGGCCTTACCAGATCCCCAGTCACAAAGGTTGGTAAACAAGAAGAGCTACAATTCTGTGAACTGCAAGGCAGTGTATGACTTGTGTGGGGTTATAGCCAATGTGCCAGCATAGCACACTGATAGTGTGCAAAATTCACATCATAAAGTGTAGGTTAAGCCTGCTGAAAACTCACTTTCATTGGTTTGATGTGTTTGGGCCGGGGGACTCCAGTTTGTTACAAAAATAGCCTGTTGAATATTCCTAGCATGTTGCAGGAGGAATGTTAAATGCTACATAATACGATTCTGATAAGAGAGGCATTCAGCCCTAGTGTGGATTGACCATGCATGCACAGATGCAACAGGGAAGGAACATTTAACAGCATCATCCAATGTGACATAGGAAGAACAGCAAAAACCATTAATTGCACACACACCTATCAACTGTCCAGATTTTCACAGAATGCTCAGACTTCTGTCTCATATTTTTAGTCTGTTTCTCATAAAATTGTGGTTTTCTGGCAAATCATTGGCCATTCATTATAGATTGAAATCAGAAAATAATGACAGACATTTGAGTTTCAGACTTTATATCCTTCACAAAATTAATGATAATGCAAAACCTGTTATTCTATCAACTTTCTAAGTTTGTAAGAGCAATAATTAAAAATTGTCCCCATTTTGGGGCTTTGTCCCCCGATTATTTATGCTTTGTACAAATTTCTTGCTCTAAAAGGTTAAAAGGTATGGACTGGTATGGTCACACATCTGCTTCCAAAACAACGATTAGCATAATGTTTGTCAGTGCTGGTGAAATGTTGATGTCTAGTACAGATGTATGGGCCCTGGCAAGCATTTAGTTGCAGTGATGCATCACACAGATCAGACATGATGTATGCAGTGTAGACATCAGGTAATGCTTGTCAGTCTATGATTGAGCCTCAGTGTGTATCAGGCATTCTCACATTTACAACACAAGAGGTAGGGTGGCTGGATCATAGTCATCATCATCATCACATGCACAGATGACCAGGGACATAAATGACATCCATCTGTCTATTCACACAAGGGGAGTGGGGGTATACTACAAGAGTCTGAAATGATGGGCATTTTGCGTCACATACTATTTCCTGATTTGAAGGGGTAGGAATCCAGCTGTGTGACTATGGCCTGAAGTAGAGATAACCATCCTAAGATGAAGGGGGGGGGGGTATTCTGTTTCACACATATTGCAGTAAAACCACAACAGTATGGTTTTGCCAGGAAGATCACGTCTACTTGATTTAGTAGATTATCACTGAAACTTTAGATAGAGGTCATGTACTTCATACAATGTAGCTGGCCAAGTCATTTGACATTATTCTCAATAAGCTTAATAGCCAGAGAAAAGCAAACTGTTTGATAGTTAGAACCCATGTAGTTAAAGTAGCATGTGGCACCTCAAAAAACAGAACGGTGATGAGCATCTTTTCTCAGGGCTCAGTACTGGAACATCTCTGAACCAGTAACCCATACATATGGCTAACAAACTTTACTGATGACTGCATGCTTGGTGTAGTCATTCACTCAGCATCTGATACTGTGTTACAGGATAGATAGATAGATATAGGATCATAGGAGGTTACTAGGCTAATGGCCCTGGGGCCCTTACAAGACTAGCCAAGAGTTTATCCCCGAAAAGAAACCTCAGTCAGCACTTGTCGCCCCTGTCAGTGAGGGACACAGGTGGAACCACTGGGACAAATTTGCGGTTTCCCATCCACTCATCAAGATTGTGCTTGGAGAGTGGCAGTGAGATACTCTGTTTGACATGTATGAGAAGTCTGTTCCAGACCAGAGACAGGGCAGCCTTTGGGTGACAAACCTGTCTCTCCAACAGGTTTTGTTGATGTTGCATATTAGATTCAGGCCTTTTGAGTGGGTAATGTGCGAGGAGTTAGACTTACGGATATGGAGCATATTAGGGCAGGGTCCGAGATTGCCTTGTAGGCAAGACACAGCTATATAGAACAATGGTGTATTAGAAATGACTTAACTTAAATGCATAGAAATGTAGCATTGTCTGGTTTGGTAAAGAAATCTTGACAGCAGTTTACCATATAGACAACATCCCACTACACACTGATTAGTGATCAGAGATCTGGGATCCTTCCTTTGCAATTCATTGTCCTTACTATCGTTTGAACACCACATAGCACAGAAATCAGGAAATCCATATATTTAGCTCAAATAATAACTAAAGGTATCTCATCCAAGTCAAAAAAGTCATCATCCCTCTATACACTGCCCCAGTCAGGCCAACTATATAATATAATGACTGTTTTGGTATGTATGTATGTATCCAAACACATTAGGCATCTAGAAAGACCCATGAGGGTCCTAACTGAAAAGATCAACAGGACATGCTTGAAGTTCCATCTCTGTTCCTTGTCTCTTATAAACCTCTGCATGGTGACTTATGTTTAGCTTTCCACACTGTAAAGGACCAACACATCCTCAATCTCCTATATCTGCACAAAGCAAATTATTCCACAGTGGTTAAACTAAGGATTTGAATGTCTATCAACAAATAAACATGCTGGAGAGACAGATTACATATTCAAAGCATCCTCCTTCTCTGGAATAATCAGCCCAATATAAAATAGAATAATACACTCACTTCCATTAAGGCAATCCTTCACAATTGAATGGCATCCATCAATTCATCCCAGGTCTGAACTGTTTTGCCCTTCTGGGGTCAGTAGGGTGCCTTATAAAAGTAGGTATCAGCAAGCTGATTAAAACCCATGGATTGAATATGCGTTGCAAAATCTATGAATCTAGAAGCTGTACATATTTTTGTCATATGATACTTGCAGTGTGTCACTACATGACAATAATCTGTGGCCACAACTGTTGCTTGTCACACTATAACTTCTGGTCTTCTCTTGACAGGGATGATGAGCAACTGTGATACTGTATTCTGGATGAGATTTACCCATGAGGTATCCTGCCAATGCTGTATGAGAATCATGACCTCACACATATCTCTCAACCTCTTAACACAAGAAATCTGAACAAACCCTAACATAATGGGGGGACAAAGGCACAAAAATAGGAACACATTTTAAATATTGTTCTTACAAACTTAGAAAGTTGCTAGAATAACAGGATTTGTGGGGTCTATGTTAGATATGTGAACATCTAAAATGTCGAACATTACATGGTCGAGACCAAATGTTCGACATTTGGATGTTCGAATATCATATAAAAAAAAATGAAACAAGAAAAACACACCTTAACAGTGTGAACAGGGGGGCAAGCCCCTCTGCACCGCCCACACCCCCCTACTTAAATATACCAACTCTGAGACCGCACTTCAGTGCAGAAAAGGGAAATTCTCCCTATCTGCATCATACGGCACAGTTGAAAGTCAAACTTCGAACATTTAAAATTTCGAATATTTGGTCTCAACCATGTAACGTTCGAAATTTTAAGCATTTGAAGAACTGACATATACCCAGTTTGTGTTAGCTTGCATTTTTTGAAAGATATGATGTCTTTAACTCAAATGGATGTCATTATTTAGTGACTTTAATCCTTAGATCATCCCAGTGATTTGTCAGAAAAATACAATTTTTATGAGGAACAGACCAAAAATATGAGGCAAAAATCTGGGCATTCTGTGAAAATCTGTACAGTTGAGAGGTATGACCTCACATGAAAAGGGATGATTAAATATAGTATATGATAGATGCTGGTAAGTTATGTCACCCCTTGACTGGTCTCCTATATGTCCTAATTAGTTTGTTCTCTCTATCTCCTGACCTTGAGCAATGGTACTGCCAGTAAATCCAGTTATGTTGGTAGTGGCAATCCTCAGCATGAAGGTAGACATGGAAATGTACCAACATAAACCTCAAAAGATGATAATTACAGTGTCCCCATCCTCCTTGTCGTCACAGATGCCATGCAGTCCCTCAATTAGCTCCATGCTGGAATGGTTTGTGGCATGATGTGCACTGATGATACTACAGTATAGATGTTGACTGTTCTCAAGTGCTGCCCACATCAGGAGTAAACGAGACACATAACAATGTTGGACAGCTCTGCAAGGCTGCAAAATGATGGGTATGCAAACTTCAAGTGTAGTGTAGAAATCTGTTACAAGAGTCAGAGGTGTCACTGGACAGTCAAGTGGATCCCTCCCCCACTGGAGATGGTAAGCATTCATGCTGTACCGCCTCATGTTTCTGTGTGGATGAGGTTACCTATTCAGCCTGTATTCAGGGAGGATGGATATAGACAGGGCCACTGTGTCATCAGACTGTGACTCAGGTGTGTGTGTCTCATCATCATCCACCCCATCACAGGTGTTATTGTTATTGTGCCTCAGCCTCTGTACCATAGCTATGCTCTGTCCTTTTCTTCTTCTTCTCTTGGCTTTTCCCAGTTAGGGGTCGCCACAGTGGATCACTGTCCGCTCATGATTGGCAGTGGAGTTTTACAGTGTCGAGTTACTAGCCCGGTGCCCAACCTTCCACAGAAGGCACACGCACGCACTCATGCCTTTGGCCAATTTAGTGTGTCCAATCCACCTACAGCATGTCTTTGGGATGTGGGAGGAAACCGGAACACCCGGAGGAAACCCACACGACCACAGGGAGGACATGCAGACTCCGCACAGAAGGTACCCCAGCCAAGGACAGCTATGCTCTGTCCTCTGAATATACAAAAAAAATCCACCAGAATGAGCATGCTTACATGTGTCAAAACAAGAACCTTGAAGTTTGCATGCTAAATGGGTGCATGCAAGAATTGGGACAGATTATTCTGGGTTCATCCTTACATCAGAGTTATCTCCTCTTGTTATAATGCCAGAACCACTGTCTGCCCACAGGAGAGGAAAAACACTTATGGTTCTAAATGCACCAGCAGCATAGAAGCATAAGGCCCTGACTACAGCCCTGGTGACCTGTGTTCAGTTAGTGGCTTGGGCACTTTAAGGTGCAGGCAGAGAGGATGCGTGTTCCTATCTTGGGGGCCTGAGCCTGCTGGACAGAGATCTTGCTGAGCTCTGGTGGAGGTTACATAGTGAGACAAACTACCAGTCTGGGCATGTGGGAGGAATATGAGGCAGACCAGGGTTGTAAGAGTTTGCAGAGAGTAGACCCTCAACACACTCATCAGTGCCTACCCAATGTGTGTATGTGTTTGTATATGTGTGCATGTGTACACTATATACATCTCTCTTTCTCACTATATATATATATATATATATATAGATATATATATATATATATATATATATATATATATATATATATATATATATTGGTTCCCCTTCAAACCATCGAATGTTTAAAACATTGAAGTTCAGATCATCGAGTCGAGAACATCAAGTTTTAAAACTTTGAAGGTTTAAAGGGGAAGAAAAAGGTAAGTGTAGGTGGGAAAATGTTTGTGGTTTTGCAGGGCACCAAGGTGCCCTGCATACTGTGTGTGTCTATGTGCCATCTGTGTGATGGCACTACAGATAGGGTACGGAAAATCTCCCATTTAGTGCTTCTGCATATAGTGCTAAATGGCAGGTTTCCCTTTACTCCACTGTAGTGCAGTCTCGGAGTTGGAATATTAAAGTAGGGGGGGTGTGGGGGTGCATGGGGGCGAAGCCCCCCCTGCATACAATTGTTACAATTTCTTTTTCTTTTTTTTTGGTTACACTTGTAACCGTCGATGTTTCAAAATTTGATGTTCTGGTCTTGATGATCAGAACTTCAATGTTTTGAAGTTTCGATGGTTAGAAGTGGAACCATATATTTATATGTGTGTGTGTGTGTGTGTGTGTGTGTGTGTGTGTGTGTGTGTGTGTGTGTGTGTGTGTGTGTGTGTGTGTGTGTGTGTGTGTGTGTGTGTGTGTGTGTGTGTGTGTGTGTGTGTGTGTGTGTGTGTGTGTGTGCGTGCATGCGTGTGTGTGTGTGTGTGTGTGTGTGTGTGTGTGTGTGTGTGTGTGTGTGTGTGTGTGTGTGTGTATATGTATGTATAATATATAGGGTGTTCTACAAGCTCTCAAATACCAGGCACTCAAATAATACTGTCTTGAAGCCTGTCTCAAAGCCAGGGACATAAGCATCTTGCAGTTCAGATAGGCTGCCACTTACCTTGTGCTTAAACTCAAATACGAGCTTAGGCAAACAACTGCTGCAGATTACCCAAAGACATAATTCGAGTTTAAGTGGGGTAAATGTGGCAGCTGTGGTGAAGTTGGGAGTGGAGATTAGGGTAATGGCCAGGGAGAGCCTATATATAGAGAAAGAAAGGGATTCTCACAACATACATACACACACACACACACACACACACACACACACACACACACACATAATTCATGGCAGTAAATTGTAAGTCACCTTATAAAAATGTCAGCCAAAAATAATACAAACGCAGGAAATGTCTGTGTTTTTTGCGGGTTTCTTCCTGCTAATCTGACAAATACATGGGGTTGGCCTGCACTCCCTAAATTATATTAAATTATATGAAAATTACATCTGATCTTGCACTACATTTTGTGAATGGGGCAGAAATTGGGTGAATTTAGAAAATGATGTCCTGAATGCTGCTATGGTGATATATATATATATATATATATATATATATATATATATATATATATATATATATATATATATATTAGAGTGTGTGTGTGTGTGTGTGTGTGTGTGTGTGTCTATGTGTGGTGTGTGTATAAGGAAGCGGCACACTCAGCCAAATGCTCAGTTTCTTAAAAGTGAGTACTGCTGTCACTTATTACTGAATGCATGCTTTGGTGAATGCTGGGTTTACCAAAATGAGGACTACCAAATGTACTTGGGTTCACAGGTGTTTACTAGGCTAACAACCTCAAAGGCCTTTTTAAGCCTAGCCGTGCAGCTTCTGCTTTTGGTTATGGTAAGTGACTGTGTATGCTAATGCTGAAACGTTTGTATATACTGAACGTTTCAGCATTAGGAGTGGGAGTATGTGTGTTTGTTTGCAGTTTAAGGTTAGAGTAATGGCTACATAAGGGAACTGGTTTACTGTTGTGCTTATGTGTCACTGTATGAGCACTGTGTGTGAAGGTATTGTGTAATTGTATTGTTGGGGAAAAGGGCTGTTCAAAAAGACCAAAGTGATATCTCACCCCCCATCACTCAGTAAACCACCCCTCTCTTCTCATCACTAGCCTTCATACTAAACCAGCTTAGACAGCTCTTACCAAATACCCCTCAGCAATAACCACTAATATCCTTTCATTAACCCTGTTACTCCTATGAACATATGGTTATTGTACATTAACTTTTATATCACTCTCCACTGTAACTGTTCGGTATATATGAATGTCACATCTTCTATTGTATGCAGACAACTGTAATCTATGCTATATTTCTTAATCACTACTGCCAAATAGTTGTGCCCTTGTTCAGTTATGTTTTGTAACACTCGGGCTGTGGCTGAAATGGGTCCTTATTGGATCAGTCCATTACCCCAGCCAACAAACAAACAAAACAAACAAACAATAAATAAATAAATAAATGTATAGGGTTAGGGGGAAGGGGCAGAGTTAATCTTTAGCACACATAAGCAAGGTGGAGCAGGAGAGTACAGTCCCCCTGCCCACCCTTAGTCATGTATGCTAACCCTAACCCTCCCCTTGCTCTTATTCCTACACATTACCTTCTGAAAAAAGTCTTTCGCTGACAATGTCACTAACCAGACAAAGTGTTTGATGGTAGTGCTAGGTCGTGTTTTTTTTTATATTTTGTTTGAATGATGGCAAAAGGAGATTGTATTTCTTTAGCAATCATTTCATTGTAGGGTGTGGGTGATTTGTAGATGCTTCAGCGTTGGAGATTTTGTTTGTCATAGAAAGGAAGCTTTTATTGTGTATTTGATATTCATGACATTTTGCATTCAGGATTGTTGACTACACACACCAGCATGACCCTTGATTATAAGTAAGTAACTTCTGGAGGATAAAGTGCTTCACATGGGTTGCAGGGGGGGTGCATATTTCGCCTGTAAATATGACAAGTTTCTACTACTGTCAGAAGGGGCTGATTTTCAAGGAGTGCCATTTTTAATCAATGAGAACTCAATTATTTGTCTAGAACTAGTATAAATGTGGGTCTACGTTCAGTCATCAAATGAAAGAATCACCAAACAGCATTATATCGAAAATGTCATTCAGTGAAACTCTACACCCCTGCTAATTATATATACCAACTCCGAAATCGCACTGCAGTGGGAAAAGGGAAAATTTCGATATCCCTACAGTAATGCAATCTTACTCGAATGGCTCAATGAATAGCATATTCAATGAAACATGCCATTTGATGCTGTTTCCGTTTGATGACTGCAGATAGACCCCACAAATATACGTCTATAAAAGAAAGTTTGAGAAACTTTCTTCAACTCTACATTTTTATATAGTGAAAGTTTGACACCATGCCATGTCACTAAAAATATGTGAGCACCCAGATGCAGACACCATCCTACATCCCTAGACCCTTGAGTCATTACATTACTGTGAAGAAAAAAGAAAATGGCACCAACTGCGCTAATGCCAATGTACTGAGCAAGTGACACCAACGGCACTAATGCCAATGTACTGAGCAAGTGACATCAATGGCACTAATGCCAATGTACTGAGCAAGTGACACCAATGGCACTAATGCCAATGTACTGAGCAAGTGACACCAATGGCACTAATGCCAATGTACTGAGCAAGTGACATCAATGGCACTAATGCCAATGTACTGAGCAAGTGACACCAATGGCACTAATGCCAATGTACTGAGCAAGTGACACCAACGGCACTAATGTCAATGTATTGAGCAAGTGACACCAATGGCACTAATGCCAATGTACTGAGCAAGTGACCCCAACGGCACTAATGCCAATGTACTGAGCAAGTGACACCAATGGCACTAATGCTAATGTACTGAGCAAGTGACACCAACGGCACTAATGCCAATGTACTGAGCAAGTGACACCAATGGCACTAATGCAAATGTACTGAGCAAGTGATACCAATGGCACTAATGTCAATGTACTGGGCAAGTGACATCAATGGCACTAATGCCAATGTACTGAGCAAGTGACACCAATGGCACTAATGCCAATGTACTGAGCAAGTGACACCAATGGCACTAATGCCAATGTACTGAGCAAGTGACACCAATGGCACTAATGCCAATGTACTGAGCAAGTGACACCAATGGCACTAATGCCAATGTACTGGGCAAGTGTCACCAACTGCACTAATGTACTGGGCAAGTATCACCAACTGTGCTAATGTCAATGTACTGGGCAAGTGTCACCAACTGCACTAACGCCAATGTACTGTGCAAGTGACACCAATGGCACTAATGCCAATGTACTGAGCAAATGACACCAATGGCACTAATGCCAATGTACTGGGCAAGTGACATCAATGGCACTAATGCCAATGTACTGAGCAAGTGACACCAATGGCACTATTGCCAATGTACTGGGCAAGTGACATCAATGGCACGAATGCCAATGTACTGAGCAAGTGACACCAATGGCACTAATGCCAATGTACTGAGCAGGTGACACCAATGGCACTAATGCCAATGTACTGAGCAAGTGACACCAATGGCACTAATGCCAATGTATTGGGCAAGTGACATCAATGGCACTAATGCCAATGTACTGAGCAAGTGACACCAATGGCACTAATGCCAGTGTACTGAGCAAGTGACACCAATGGCACTAATGCCAATGTACTGAGCAAGTGACACCAATGGCACTAATGCCAATGTACTGAGCAAGTGACACCAATGGCACTAATGTCAATGTGCTGGGCAGGTGACACCAATGGCACTAATGCCAATGTACTGGGCAAGTGTCACCAACTGCACTAATGTACCGGGCAAGTATCACCAACTGTGCTAATGTCAATGTACTGGGCAAGTGTCACCAACTGCACTAACGCCAATGTACTGTGCAAGTGTCACCAACTGCAGTAATGCCAATGTACTGGGCAAGTGTCACCAATAGCACTAATGCAAATGTACTAGGCAAGTGTCACCAACTGCACTAATGCCAATGCACTGGGTAAGTATCACCAATAGCACTAATGCCAATGTACCGGGCAAGTGTCACCAATGGCACTAATGCCAGTGTACTGGGCAAGCAACACTAATGGCACTAATGCCAAAGTAATGGGAAAGTGACTGCATATACATAAGCATATGCATTCATACAGGCTGCAAGGAAAGATGGAACAGAAAGAAAGATCAATGATACATTGAAATGGTAGAAAGGAAGATCTTTGGTAAAATGACATTATTTAAAAAAAGTAAAACTTCCTTTTTACTATAATGACAATGTATAACAACATCAATGCATGTCTGAGTATGAGTAATGCAAATTTACCTATTGCTGGCTTTGTTGACCTCACAGGCTTCTCCACTGTAATTAAACCACATTAGTTGTGCTTAAACCTTGTATCACCCATACTCAGATGTGTGCTGTTCCTTAAAACAGGTGGCAGCATCATAATTTCATCTGCAGTATTAAGTAGAAATACATTCCTTACATGAGATATGTTACGGTTAGCAGGTGTGTTTCTTTGTGAAAAAGCTGGTGAATAACATCACATGTTCTTCAAAATGGGACAGTCTGCTTTTTAAACAGGTAAAGACACAAAGGTCACAGCTCTACATTTTTCATATAACACATACAAAGATGGGATTTCTAAAAAACTAAAAATAGAATGCAGCCCAAACTCTCTTGGATCCTAGAGCTGTAGTAATTCCTGATTCTCATAGTAAGATGTGATGTGCAGATTCTTCATTGCACACTCGATTAGACTGCTTTTACTTTAGAGTTTTACATAAACGTAAACTCTATCTGTATTGTCTGAATCTGCAATATTAAGCAGATGTACATTCCTTACATGAGTTAGTACTCGGGTCATAGCTGAAAACAGACTTTGGGCCTAGTCTAGCCATCATTGTGCAAAAATATATGTTAAATGGAGACATTTTCCCACATTCTTTTTCAGATGTTTGATGACAGAAGGATCATAAGATCATAGGAGTTTACTAGGCTATTGACCCAGAGGTCATTTCAAGCCTTTTCATCCCAATGTAATACCATAGATATGTTAGTCAGTACCCAGGACTCCATTTAGTAATGACTGCCCATGTCCAGGAGGGTCGAGCGCTATCCCCGGTAAGAATTTACCGTGCCCCATCCACTTGTTTAGGTTCCCCTTGAACAGTGTCTAGAGGTGTTCTGTTTCACATTAATTGGTAGCCTATTCCAAAGATACAGCACTCACTGGGAGACAAATCTGTCGCTCCAGCATGTCCTATTTAAGTCTCAGGCCATATTTAGGTCCCTGGAATGGGTAGCTCTAATCCTGTTTGACTTATGGATATGCAGCAAGTTCATTAGGTTTTGGTCTGATTGCTCTGTAAGCCAGGAATAAGTCTCCCCTAAGAAGTCTATATGATTCAGAGTATAGTGACAGGGACTTTAGTTGGTCTGTGTAAGGCAAGTGCTGGAGTCCCTTGATCTTCTTCATCAGAAACCTCTGAGGTCTCTCCAGTCATTGCAAGCATAGACTTAGCCATGCTTTTGTTAACTTATCAATATTGTAGTATAAGCAGGCAAAATAACAACTGTCTAAACATTGAGAAACTACAAAAGATATCTTCAATGTAAGAAAGACTTTTTTATAACTAAATAGTATAGTGCATACTCTTCAATACAAAAATGACATCCAGAGGTCCTACTAACTTTAAACTGAGATTTTATCATATTCTCTGTACTACATGCTATATCGGTGCACGTGGAAAGGTTTTGTTCCAAAGGGCATCAAAGCCAACACACCCACATCATTGACAGACATTGACAGGTCCTAAGAGGTGGTTTATAGAGATGAAAAGTCCATTTAACACCTTTTTACATTAAGGTGGGAAAATGTTGCTGTTTTTTGTTAATAAAAGCTTTTTCCAGCCGCAGCATCTCTTTGGCACTTGCTTAGGCTAGCATTGCTTTTAAACAGCAAACCTCAGAATTACTTTGCATTAGTCATCAAATCTTTGATAACCTCCTGTGAACAAATCTCCCTTACACTTAAATTTGCATGTACTGTAAAGTTATGCATTATTCAGATGTGCAAAGGAGTTGTGTTCAGCTGCCTGGAGAAAGCATATTAAGTGCATTCATTCTCAGTAAACCACTATACAATTAATGCACTTCAAATATCCAATTACGTGTGAGTGCATGCAGGCAAAAAGCTTTGTACTGTGGAAAATACATGAATCAGAGGAAAATAATCATTGTAAGACTAATAAGAATGAATGTGTGAAGGCAGCATACAGTTAAAGGTAGAGGTGTAGCTATGACAAAGGAAGGTATGCAAAAACACTTCTAGGTATCATATTCACACAATATTTATTAGCCAGGATTGTGATCCTTCTTAGAATACCACCAGTTGCACTAGCTGTTGCTGAAAGGGCTAACTGCAAAATCCATGATAGTCCTACAAAAGATGCATTCCACCCACAGAAGCTACGACTATAAACTACTGAGTTACAGGTTAGACTGTTGAACAGTTTATGTCTTACAATATTCAAAAAACAGGAATAGGAAGCAATTTATTTATTTACTTAATAGAGATGGCAGCAGTAATAGTTTACTAAAATGCCTATGCATTTGTGCAATACTGTACACAAGTTGTTGTTGTTGTTTTGTGTGTGTGTGTGTGTGTGTGTGTGTGTGTGTGTGTGTGTGTGTGTGTGTGTGTGTGTGTGTGTGTGTATCTGTTTGAAGATAACCAATAACCAACAGAAAATTACCATATTGACTACAGAAAGAACATGAATCTACAATACTGTTTTTCCTAGACTATGAACCAAAATAGTGCAGGTCATAATAATACCCCTTTGACACATCAGGGGCAATGCAGGAGCAATGTCTGACTAAGTGATATGGTCAAGGTCACACAGGCAGCCAGTGCCTTAATCCTCTGCACCAACTACTAGAACTACAGCTACTGTGTTGCTCAAACTTATGAAATGTGACTCTTACTTTACTGGGGAGAACAATGTCCCTCAATGTGCATGTATAGTGGAATGTATTCCCATATCTCTATATATTATATGAACTATGAGATCATTGTTTCCCCTATGAATATTAAAATTCCCTGCACTCCAATTGTTAATACCTTAGTCATCAAGTACAGTGTGTTTGCTGGGCAGACGAGCTGACAACTCCTCAGGAAACAAAATCAGGTGTGCCACGAGGTTTGCTGTGCCACGAGATTTGCTATTAGAACCATTAGTGCTTAATATCCATACAAATAAAATGGTTACAGCCTCTCTCCCAGCAAACACAATGCAATAAGCAGGTGATTTAACATTATGTGCAACCTCTCCAGTCAACCCCCCGCCCCCCACCATGTCACTTCCTCACTGGTGAAGTCAGACAACAATATTGTCTCCTTCAAAAATCAACTCAGAACCCCCAGCAATCCCTGTAACAGTTAAGGACTATTCGAAAGAAAACTCTATACTATTTAACAACACTTTGTTAAAATTCATTGCCCTTCCCAACTCAGAGCTCAGAGCAACCTATGTGGAATTGTTCACAGAGACCCTATACAACCATGTAAACAGCTGTATAGATGCTGCTGTACCTTTTAGACGTAAGCCCAAAACAAACTCTAAAAGCAAACTACACTGCCCGAATCCTAACCTTAGCAGCATATATAACAAAAGGAAAAAAAGCCATGGCTAAAATAAGGAAGAGCAACTCCCACAATCATAGAAGCTCTCTAATTAAAGTAAACAGGAAACTAAGAGAAATAATTATGGCCAGCAAGGTCAAGATAGCATCACAGGTTAAAGGTAACCACAAGGACTTCTATAGTGATGTCCATAACCTCAAAGGTAGCACATGTCAGTGTGCCAAACTGGTGGTCAGTGGTGCCACCTTCATTGGGCAGAGCAACATAGCAAATTTGCTTACTGACAAATTCAGCTCACACTTCATCTCACCATTCTCCCTGCCTACTTCCAAGAAATACCTACTAGCATAACCCTCACAACTATTAACAGGAGCAGGTCTTAACAGCACTGGCTAAGGCCAAAAACACAGCCTCAGTGGGCAACAGCAATTTTCCAGGATGCCTCCTAAATAACTTGAAACATGACCTATCAGGACCACTTCAGTCACTTTTCAACTATAGCATCAAAACAGGCTTTGTACCACAAGAATGGAGGACTGTAACTGTTATCCCATTGCATAAGGGTGGAGCATCAACCAACATCAAAAACTACAGGCCTATTAGTTTGACTAATCTAATATGCAAAGCCATGGAAAAAAATTATCATTTATTTATTATTTATTTCATTTATTTTTTACATTTGTTTACTGGGAAAGTCCCACTGGACACAGGTTTTTTCAGCGGAGGCCAGGGGAGAAAAGCTCCTAATACAGTATATGACTTTTAAATCTGACAGTTTTGATAACATAAGACACTTTGATATACATAATAAGACTGCACAGTAATATGATAGTAATTAACAATGTAAAAGCTAAATTTACATGAAGTATTTAGTTTCTGAGTAGTTTATATATGTTCTAACTTGAGTATAGATACCTGTTTGATGTACTGTGCAGATTCCCAGGATCCTAAAGCTAAGGATGTAATGCAAATTGACATAAAAGGTGGGGTAAAGGGTTATTGAAAGTAGAAGACGAAAGGGAAAGGATAAATTGGTGGTAGGGGCTAGCAATCAGGGTTGTCACAATTAAAGAGCCAAGTCTGTAGTAAGTGAATTTTAAGGCTAAGTATGTAATGCAATTTGGCGTAGGAAGGTGGGATGAGGGTTTAGTAGAAGCAGGAGACAGAAGGGAAGAGGTATAATAGTGGGAGTAGCAAAGTGTTGGGAGAGAGGGAATTAGTACTAGAGCAGTTTGAAGTATAAAAGATTACTCAGGATAGTCACAGTTACAGAGCCATGGAAATGATCAACAAAGATATAAGCAACCTTCAGACACTGAACCTAACCCAGTTTGGCTTTGTCAAGGGAAGGTCATGCCTACTAAACCTGGTAGACTTCTGTGAGAAGGTCACCAAAGCAATGCATGAGGGGAAAATGATGCATACCACCTACCTGGACTTGGCTAAGGCATTTGATACAATACCCGCTCAGGTATAGTTGACAGACTCAGCAACCTAGCCATAAACCCCTACATAACTCACTGGATTACCAGCTGGCTCACAGACAGAACCCATGAAGTCAGGATTGGCCATACCACCTCCACTAAGAGATAAATTACCAGTGCCGTACCTCGGGGCTCTGTGCTTGGACTGCTCCTATTTGGCTTCTACATCTTGGGGGTTAAAGCTAATGTCAAGAGCCTTTGGCTGACCAAGTTAGCAGATTACTGTAAATGGGGAGCTATCATAGATGCTACCCATGAAATAAACATCTTACAAGAGTATAACACAAACAAATGACTGGTGCCAAAGTGACAGTACAAAACTCAATGTCAAGAAATGCATTATAGTGCCTTTTGGGAAAACTACTACCCTGGCTAATTACTCCATCAGTAAGACAAGCCTAAGAATTGACTTGGTAGTCATGGAATCTGGAAACATATGTAGACAGTAATCTGGCGTTTACCAATGTGTGGCCAAGGTAGTAAGAAAATCATCCTATGTCACCCAACTTAAAGTAAGGGCATGGCATCCAGGTCCAATGAAGTCATAGCGCAACTTTGTTCAGCCCTGATCAGACCCATCATTGAATATATTGCCCTCTTCGGCATGAACCTGACCAGACATAGTCAACAAGTAGAATGCCTATGAATGTTCCTTACCAGGAGAACCCAGAGTATAAACACATTGTCCTGTATGGATCGCCTTAAAGCCCTATCTCTATACTCTGTCTCCTACAGGTTACTGATAGGTGATCTATGCCTGGCATACAAGACATCCTTGGAGCCAGCTCTGATGTACCTTTTGTACATCCACAGAAGGACCACTAGATCCAAGATTTTAAATTTTGCTTGCGACATAAATAAGACATTTTGGTTGGACAGATATGTGTCTCAGAGGATCCCCATGCTCTGGAACAGGCTCCCCATCCATGTGAAGTAGAGTCCATCCCTAACCCTACTTAAGTGCAACCTTGTCAAAAGAGATAGGAAATTAGAAGTCCACCTTCATTCTAGCCACCTCGTGTCTGACAGACAGAAGCATGACAGTAATGCCCAAACTAACATATCCCCTGACATACCCTCTAGAAAAGTTCTAACTAACATACCCTGCCCTAATAAACACCCATGGCACACAGAGACACAATTAGGTTGGATTACATGCATATGTTTATAAAGGCCTTAGTGATTGTTAGCCTAGTATATACCTCTGAACCTAACCATTCCAAGATGACCTACAACAATTCTTTTCAAAAATTGAAAAATGACTTCAGCAAAGAAAACTAAGCTAATGATATTTTCACCTCCAAGCCAGCAACAAAACTTGAGTGACTTAAAAATATTATCAGTCAATGATACTACAATTGGGCTAGCACAAAACACAAAACTAATGGGTATAATAATTGACCACAGATTAAGATCTATGTAATATGTCTAATATACTGTTCAAAACAGCAACCATAAACTAACATTTCTTTATAAAGGTAAACCTTTCGTATCAGATCATGCACGTAAGACTATAGCTCAGCCCTATCTACTTCCTAGTCTCCTGTAAACCTCATCAGTTTTGACTAGCCTACAGTGCTCTCCACTCGCTAAACTGGAATGATCGTAAAATAAGATTGCAACGTTTGCACGTAAACACATTAATCGAATACATCATTGTCTTCCTCTTCATTCCCTTAACTGACTTGAGCTATCTATTTTATTTTCTTACACTCACATTAAGGCTGCCCATAATTATTTATTTATTTGACATTTGTTGACTGGGAAAGTCAGAATGAGCCAGAGCCCTTTTTCAGCGGATGCCCAAGGAGAAAAGCTCTACATGAGTACAAAGTACATTTTACAAAACTGAAAAATACATAGTTTCACACATAATCTTCATTACATTTTCAACATACATTGTATACAGGTCATCATGAGTACAAGAGACATTTGAGAAGGGGAAAAATGCATAGTTTCATAAGAGAGTTTTACATTACATTTTCCAAATATATATTGTACACAGATTTTTTTACCCTCTATAGATACCCTAGAGTATCTACCCTAGAGGTAGATACCCTCTATAATACCCTCTATAGCCTACATTAGCCAGTTATTAAACTGGCACTTTCCTCTCAGAGAAGAGCGTTCACAGAACCAACACTTAATGCTTACTCAAAAATTTAAAAATCATAATGGTGACTGCCTATACTCTGCGTACATTGCAAAACTGCAGAACTCTCTCACAAACAAACATCAGACATTTCTCATATCAGCTTAACACCACCTTGAAAAAATACCTATAAACAAAACTGTCATGTACTTCTTACACCTCCATTGCTATGCCCCCAGTCTAATCTTCTCATATTTACATTTAAAAATCCCAAATTTAAACATATACATCATCAAAGCAATCCTACTTTTGTACCATCACTTTTAATTAGTTTATTTATTGTTATCTTTGTTGATGAAGTTAGTGTCATTAGGCTAATGGCCTCTTTTCAGAAGGGAACCCCAGGTGGTATTTCTAATACTAGGGAAAATTTGGCCACGTGATCAATAAACTTCCCGTACGCTTTTCATGTAATAAAGATGTGGAAGAGGGAGCTCATTATGAGCATCCTCTGACTTCTTATATTCTGATTAGTATTCTTAATGATACTGGCTTATTGAATGACAAGCTAAAGCATTTAATCGAAGAAATAAATCTGATAAGGGTAGATTCAAATTATGGACCACATATATTTTTCAATGCTGCCGCTGATGATTCTCTAGAGGAAGTCACGTTACAGCATAAAGGTAATGTTGTGCAGGTTGTTCCAGTTTGTTCTGCGGAATATGGCCAGATGACTATGTGGATTAGTGAACCTGCTAAGTCACGTTATTCTTCTTATGGTGCAGCACTTAAACAGACTTCATCGTGAATTATATTTTTACCGTTATGGTTCCACTCATTACTAATTATTCAGATTATAGCTAAACATGACTCTACTGTTTACAGGTATGATGTTTGGGGCAATTTGGTTGTTCATTTGGAATTGTTGTTGTTGATGTCAATGCCTTTATACATGTAGGCAAGGGCACTTTTCTTTTTACATTTCTTTGGACTCTATTGACATTGTTGAATATTTTATGTAGAACTATGAAAAAAAAACTGTCTTCTAATCCGTGGAATCAATATATTTTTTTCTGTATTGAGTTTAACTGTTAAAACTTAAATTGCCAATTTAGTTTTTGAACTGCAGAAAATGAAACTTATGATTACGCACTATTTTGTGATTTGCTGCAAACATGTTTGATGTTAAGTATATAATGATAGAAAACTTTGGAATGGGACCTGGGATGTATGGGTTATTTCAAAGTCAAAGTCAAAGTAAACTTTATTGTCATTTAGATCTGTACATAGTGCAGCTAAACAAAATTAAGTTGCTTCTTTCCCAGTGCAAGAAACATTCACACATACAGTTAATATTTAGTAATACTAGGACAGACACTTACAGATATTACATGTTTAAAAATGTGCCATTTAGAGTATTGCACAAGTAGATATTGCACAAACTTGAATTTTCACATTAACAGGGTTGTTTTACCTTTTGTAAATGGAATGGTTCAGCACATACTAAGAGATGTTTCCATTCATGGTCATAAGGCTTATGTTATATATCAAGATCAACCTAAAACATGTTTTTGTGGTTCTTGAGAGTACCTGATACAAGACTGTGATTAATGCAAATGGTCTTAGTGTGGACAGACAGGGCATTCTAAAAACAAGTGCAAACCTCATTCTCGGAAATGTAAAACGACAGACCATTTTTGGTTTGACTGTTATTCTTTAGATAACATTTTAGCATTTAATGCAAATTCTCAAGATGAGACTTTACAGGACAGCATTCCAATTCCTGACTCAAGTAAGTTGTTGCCACCTTCTGATTCTTCCCTTTCCAGATTCAGGAAAGGTGGTACCATTTCCTTCACCTCATGATTCCTTATCCACAGACATTACTAATGTTGTGATTTCAAATGTCTTAGAGGAATTAAATGATAAAGCTGTGGACAGTGACGGTGAGGATATTATTGATTAAGAGGTTCTCACGTTCAATTCTCGGCGTGGCTTGGGAGTGCCTTCTGTGTGGAGTCTGCATGTCCTCCCCGTGGTTGGGTAGTGTTTCGAAAGACATGCGTGCGTAAATGGGTGTGCCTTCATTGAAGGTTGGGCATCGAGCTGGCACCTCGGCGTTTCGTAAAAACTACTGCCAATCATTAGTGGACCGGAGTTCCGCTGTGACAACCCCTTACCGGGAAAAAGCCGAAAGACAAACAACAGTGGAAAGGGGGAAAATTTTGTTGATTTGAATGAGAATTCTTATAGGGAATAGATGATGCTAGTTCCACAAAAAAAAAAGGAGTACATTAGAGGAAGTTAAGGCAAGGCTTTAAAACTGCCAAGAAAGGAAAACAAAAATGGATAATCTTGTCATTTGTAATGTGAATGTTAATAATATTATTAATGAAAAACAGCCATTTTTTCTAAAATGTTCTTATAGTGTAACGGTAGTGATTTGTTGTTTATTAGATATATGAATATTGCTGGATCTTCATAAAAAGTGGACCTTTTATGGGGACAATCAAATATGCATATTGTTGTTGGCTACATTAAAAAGATATTCTCCCGTACAAATATATTTCAGTACAATGGAATGTGGCAAAAATAAGTGAAGAAGATAATGTGTATTTAATTCAGAAAATATATTTACCTGAATTAGATATGGTATGAAAATTATTAAAAGGAAATTCATCCCTTGGGCTAGATGGCATTTAGCATTGCTTTTATAAAACAATGTCTAAGTATCAAAAACAAATTTAGATTGTGGTTTTATGTCTGAACAACTCTGTGAAGAAGTGGTAAGATTT
The DNA here is from genome assembly GCF_019279795.1 of Protopterus annectens. NCBI lineage: Eukaryota > Metazoa > Chordata > Ceratodontiformes > Protopteridae > Protopterus > Protopterus annectens. The sequence goes on from NC_056733.1 coordinate 503,345,457, forward strand.
GTATTTTAAAAAGGGTGATAAATCTGGAGACAAATAGCACTCACTAATGCTGATAAATTTTTGTACAATTTTACAACATAAATTGGGTAAAATGTTTGTTCATAAATTACATCAAGGAGTATTTGGTGTCAAAAGTAGATTTCATAGAGGTATATTGATTATATTAAGAAAGAGTTTTAATAGTATTCTTTGTACCAAACATGGAGTCTTCATTTCTTGTGATATTAAGAAAGTGTGTAATGTGACATTACATGATAGTTTATGGGATGTGCTATTAGTATGCACATTACATAGTTTATGGGCAGGTACTAGCCTATTACTCTGCAGACTGTCATAAGCCTTTCCAGTAACCAGAAAGTCAGATTCAAACCTTGCACCATGTATCTGTGAGATTAAGACCTTAACCATTATGCCAGTTCTCCTCCACTTATTCAGCTTCTTGGATGTGACCCCTTGTGAATGTTTTTAGGGGTCTGTATCCTTGTTAGTACGGATGTAAAACAAGGGTACCCTCTAAGTGGATGTCTATTTCCAATGGTAGTTAACACTATTACTGAACACTGTGCACTGTTACATACAGATATACTTTGGGATATTGCTGCAGTTTGGGATATTGCTCCAGTTTGGGATATTGCCTTTGATTATTTCATATGATGATGATTTAAATATTATTGTTAGATCTGAAATGTTTGTAGAGTCTGTATTATCAGCTGTTAAATCAATTTCAGAGAAAATAGGTGGGAGGTTGGCATAATGGTTAAGGTGTTTACCTTACAAGCATAAGGTGCAGGGTTTGATTCTCACATGGGGTAATTGGCTAGGCTGAAAATGGCCCACAAGGGCAGTTAGCCTAGTATGAACCTATGAACAATTAAATTTACAAAAATGTGTTTGGTTTGGTGAAACTGCTTTGAATCATGAAATGCAGTTTATTGACACTAAAATTAAAATAGTAGGTATTAAATCCGGATCTGAATAAACCTATATGTAGCAATGGGAAGCACTGTTTTTGGATATAAATGCTATGCTATGGTCATGGAAGTGCTTCCAATTTTCTATTAGGAAGAAGGTTTGTATCTTACATTCTGTAGTGTTAAGCAAATTAGGTTATTTGGTACAGGCTTTTTCTTTTCTTAAATATAAAGAAAAGTTTATTTTAGAAATGTTATTTTCTTTTTTACGGGGTAATAGATGAAAACCTATTAGAAGAGATGCAGTGGTCTAAATTTATAAAGGTACCATGATGTGTACACAGAGCTGTACACATCACAGTACCTTTTTGCTATTCAGCAAGAATCCATATGTGGTGCTGCATGGTCCTCCAACACACAGACCTGTGAAGGACTAGCCAAGCAGCCATGCAGAATCCTACTGAGGCATTCCAGGGGAAGAAGAATATGCTAATTAACCATGTGCTCCCACCTCAAAACAGCCTCCAGAAAAGCATCTATACAGCTGAACAATTCAAGAAAGCTCTTGTCCATTTAGATCATCACTGTCATTCTTAGCATATTGCAGATATGGCCAAAAGGCTGTGTTCAACTGCAGAACACAAGAGTGGTGGGGAGGGAACCACTAAGCACCAGGGCTGACTTTTTTAAAGTGCTATAATGGCAGTGACAATAAAATCGAGATAGGGATGGTTAGCTGCACCAGAGCACCAAGGGATACATCTGTAAAGAGCTGTACCAACACCAATGTTATAGAGCAACAGGGATACATCTGTAAAGAGCTATACCACCACCAATGTTACAGAACACCAGGGATACATCTGTAAAGAGCTGTACCAGCACTAATGTTATAGAACACCAGAGATACAGCTGTAAAGAGCTGTACCAGCACTAATGTTACAGAACACCAGGGATACATCTGTAAAGAGCTGTACCAGCACTAATGTTATAGAACACCAGGGATACATCTGTAAAGAGCTGTGCCAGCACCAATGTTACAGAACACCAGGGATACATCTGTAAAGAGCTGTACCAGCACTAATGTTATAGAACACCAGGGATACATCTCTAAAGAGCTGTACCACCACCAATGTTACAGAACACCAGGGATACATCTGTAAAGAGCTGTACCAGCACTAATGTTATAGAACACCAGGGATACATCTCTAAAGAGCTGTACCACCACCAATGTTACAGAACACCAGGGATACATCTGTAAAGAGCTGTACCAGCACCAATCTTACAGAACACCAGGGATACATCTGTAAAGAGCTGTACCAGCACTAATGTTATAGAACACCAGGGATACATCTGTAAAGAGCTGTACCAGCACCAATGTTACAGAACACCAGGGATACATCTGTAAAGAGCTGGTTAGCTGCGGCACATACCTGTGCCATGGAATGGGTCAATATTCTGGTAGAAAGGGAAAAGTTATTGCATATGAAGTTAAAAAATTAACTTAATGAGATGCATATGCAATTATTGAATCAAGTAGGTGATTCTAAGATTAATGACATTTTCAAAAATTTGAAAGAGAAACTAAATAAGTTTGAAAATGAACAAGTTCATCTCAAGTTACATAAGATCAAATGAGACATTCGTGATTATGGAAATGGGTGGGCTTTTCTTTGGAGAAGTCAACAAAGTTTCCATTCAGGACAGACGGGGAAAAGAAGTAACAAACAACAATTGTCTGTCTCTTTTGCTTCCTCCGATGGTATAGGTTTTACCACTGATTCGGAGGGTGACGTACATGACTTTCCCCCATTGCCCATTGCACAAGAACCTGAAATCCATCAACAGCATTTTCACCAGAATGAAGAAAACGCCAAAAGAGGAAATAAGGAAAAAGGAATTGGTTTCAATTCTGCAGTGGGTGAAGGACAATCTAAACAAACATATAAACGAGGTAGATGGAACTGAATTGAGTAATGCTGAAACTTATTCGACATCTGTAAATGTTTCAAATGTTATTAATTTATCTGGATGTGCTCTAACGGATGAGCAGTTTGCTGTTCTCCATTTGGGTTTTAAATTTGTACCTACTGTTACACCTAGACTCTATTTAAGATAGAATAAATTAATTTTTATCAGTTTGGAATCCTTGTTGCTTTGTGAATTTTACTGGTATCTTACCAGTTTTGGCTTCTTGTTTGTTGTTATTATACATCTGTAAAGAGCTGTACCAGCACCAATGTTATAGAAAACCAGGAATACATCTGTAAAGAGCTGTACCACCACCAATGTTACAGAAGACCAGGGATACATCTGTAAAGAGCTGTACCTGTACCAATGTTACAGAAGACCAGGGATACATCTGTAAAGAGCTGTACCACCACCAATGTTACAGAACACCAGGGATACATCTGTAAAGAGCTGTACCACCACCAATGTTACAGAAGACCAGGGATACATCTGTAAAGAGCTGTACCTGTACCAATGTTACAGAAGACCAGGGATACATATGTAAAGAGCTGTACCACTACCAATGTTACAGAGCACCAGGGATACATCTGTAAAGAGCTGTACCTGTACCAATGTTACAGAAGACCAGGGATACATATGTAAAGAGCTGTACCACTACCAATGTTACAGAACACCAGGGATACATCTGTAAAGAGCTGTACCACCACCGATGTTACAGAACACCAGGGATACATCTGTAAAGAGCTGTACCACCACCAATGTTACAGAAGACCAGGGATACATATGTAAAGGGCTGTACCACCACCAATGTTACAGAGCACCAGGGATACATCTGTAAAGAGCTGTACCTGTACCAATGTTATAGAACACCAGGGATACATTTGTAAAGAGCTGTGCCATTACCAGTGTTGCAGAGCACTGGGGATACATCTATAAAGAGCTGTACCAGCACTAATGTTATAGAACACCAGAGATACATCTGTAAAGAGCTGTACTACCATGAATGTTACAGAGCACCAGGGATACATCTGCAAAGAGCTTTACCAGTACCAATGTTATAGAACACCAGGGATACATCTGTAAAGAGCTGTACCAGTACCAGTGTTATTATGGGGATCAGGAGGTGGGGAATACACTACTCCAACAGTATTTACTTTATATGTCATGATGGCACTGTTGTTACAATGTGGGGAGGGGGATGGGGAACCACTGGATACCATAGAATACTATGTGATGGCACCAGCATTATTATGGAAAATGGGGGGTGAAGGATCTAACAACTCCAGGAAATGCTTTTAGTGCCATGATGACATTGACGTTTGTACAGGAACTAAGGGATTGAGGGGATACACTGGACACCAGGGATTACTCCATAAAGTGTCCTAAAGCACAAAACAGAACTACCACACACATTCTAAAGTGCTGTAATGGTACCAATGGCAGTCAAGGGACTGGATTTGGGTGAATCTTTGGACACCAGTGAAAGGTAAGGGTAATCAGGCAATGTGAGTGGAACCAGTAGATCACCAGGGATGACTTTTTTAAAGTGCCATAATGGCACCAACATTGTAACAGGGATCAGAGTTGGGAGATACAGTAGACACAAGGGCATAATATATTATGTGCGGTAATGGCAATAAAATATTATGGGGATGGGGGAATCATGGGAGAATAGAGACAGGTATAGGGACTTGTGTGTGTGTGTGTGTGTGTGTGTGTGTGTGTGTGTGTGTGTGTGTGTGTGTGTGTGTGTGTGTGTGTGTGTGTGTGTATGTGTGTGTGTGTGTGTCTGTGTATGACAAAATAATGGGGGGGTTCCACTGCCTACACAAACAGCAGGTTACTACTGTGATGTGCAGATATTACCTCATTGTACCTAGCATGTTCCAAAAATGAGCACATCACTCTGGAAGGTCCTTTCTAGCTTTAGCGGTATGGTTCATGCTAAGAACCTTAATGAATTCTGAGGAGTGTTTTGTACAGTAGATGATTGTGTACTGGGACTAATTAATCCATTTTTATCATCCTTTCATTTCTACTGGATTGTAAAGCAGTTTGGTGTGTTTTCTTCTAACTTAGCTTCATTCTTATTATGGGAAAAATATAGGTATAGCTAGGAGTGTGCTTTTAATTTTAAAAGGCAGTGAACACCTCATTATATTATGAAGAAATATATTGATAAAATTTCCAGTTGGAAAGTTATTATTCTTAAAGATTGCATTCCAAGAAAATTATGCTATGATTCTATTATGGACAGACCATAGAAATTATTTCTTTTGGCCATTTTACATAACATTTAACATAGACAAAAAAGGTTTAAAAGGATAGTCGATATTCAGTTTTGTATTTGGTGTTTTACGTTAGGCAAGCTACATGTCGAAGGTAAAATGAGATATAAAATAAAAGAACAACTGTATAATACTTACAAAATGTCATAGTTACAACAAAGACACAGTGGTTATTCATTAAGAAAAGTCTTCAGTGCCTTATCGACATTTAACGAATGCTGATATTGTATTTGCAATCAGAAGTATTGTAGCAATGTGACTTTTCAGTGCATTACTGACAATCAGAAAAATAATGCTCCTATTGCATTTGTGATCAGACTTTACTGAAGTGCAGTGCTCGATATGGTAATAAACCACAGCAAATGTTTGCTACAAATAATGTAGCATGCAGGAGTTTTTTTTTTTTGAGGGGCACCAATGTAGCTTACTGCAATGAAAGGGACCTAGTGAAGACTATTTAGGTGAACTTTTGTTGAAAGATCAATTTATGATTCTCTTTGTGTGTGTTTTGTATCAAAGTTGGTGTAACTAACGAATTTTTTTTGTGCTATGATACAGAATCAGAATTGCCTAAACATAAGTTTTTGCTGAGTTTAATTCTGGTGGCTGCCAAAAAACAATTACTAACAAAGGAAATGCAAAGTCTATTCCAACCATACTAGAAGTAGTGAATAAAGTTTACAGAGATAAAAGAACTGGAAGTGGGATCTTTAGAAATGGCTAGGAGGAAATTACATAGCTAAAATTGGAATTGTGGGAACAATGCATGCAGAATAGTATTTTGGAAGAGGAATGAGGTTTAAGGGAGGGTAGATATTGAATGAGCTCTGTAGTGTTTGATTGACTCTGACTAAATAGAAGATTTTATGTGACGTATAATGTTTACAACTGAAAATATGTCAATATGGTTTGTTTTCATTTATATAAATGAATGACTGCCTGTGTCATAAGTGATAATTCAAAAATATGTTTCTTGTTAAAATAAATAAACTTCTAGCTGTCTTAAATGATACAAAAGTTGCTTTGCGCAGCAAAAGGTATTACAAGCAAAACCTACTAGTGTCAGCATTCTCAAATGACTGTAGTCCTCTCCACCAAGGGTGAATACAAAATATGTCTGAAAGCAATGGGCTCTCTTGGTTTCACTTTATAGAGGATGCATACTCCTTCTTTGTGTCTGCCATAAAATAAATTTGTTACATCACTTGTCCTGCACAGCTTTCTAGATGCATCCTGTGCAGTTAGGGTCTTGTGGTGTTATAGAATTCATTTTCAGGCATCAAAGTCCTCATTGTTTACCTGCACTTTAAAGTAAAAGTACCCTAAAGTATTTGCTGGAAGGGGACCTTGGTGAGAATGCTGTCAGTGGGATATTTTCTATAAAGATTACTCAACTTGGCTCTCAGGTCACAAATTGCCACTGGAGTGGGATATGGAATGTCAAGAAACAACCTGAGGCACCAAATCATATTTCTGAAAGTACAATCTGGCCTTGCCAGTAGCAGTTCCTGCCAAAGAAAGCAGTTGTAAGCAATGTTAAGGGCCTAAAACATCAAATAAGTAGACTGCACCAGCACTATTTATATTAACATATTATGTCAGAGAAAGACAGACTATCTAATAAACCTTAAACATTTGCTTTCCCTGAGAAGTGGGCAAAATATTTTCTGCAAAATGCGTTACTAGCTTTGTTTTGTTGTTATATCATCTATAAAACAAGATACACATAGTGGTTCTGCTCCACTTAACTTGTTTACATTACACAAGTAACCCAAGCAGTGGGAAAGGATGTAAATCTCACCTAAAATATTGCTTTCCAATAACTATAAAATGTATACAGTTTAAAAGTTTTTTATATTAAAGTGCTGCATAACTGGGTGCAATACATTACTGTAATGATTTCCTGAAACTGATTCCCTTCCCAGTGATACTGAAGAGAGTATATAGCATTCTTACTGCTAGCCTTATTGTAGAATGTTGTTTCTGAAGTATATAGGTTCATACTAAGCTAACTGCCCTTTCGGGCTATTTGAAACCTAGCCAGTTACCCCATGTGAGAATCAAACCCTGCACTTTGTGTCTTTAAGGTAAACATCTTAGCCATTACATCATCCTCCCAACCAAGGAAGTGTGTTTTGCTTCTTTGTAGATGGTGATTTTCCGTAGTGGCAGAATAAATGATGAGAGTTAAAGTCATGCACACGTGCAGTAGGATTTGCAGTCTCATAAGTAAATCATCACTTCCAGTTCAATTATGGAGAATGGTGAGAACTGGAAGCTGTTGAGAACGGCATGCAAGAATAATTACACAACTGTGCAGAAGGTGGTGAACTTCATTCAGCAGTCAGATTAGATGACAGAGGGGAAAAGTCCAAGTATCATCAGTCAGAGAAACAAACTAAAAAAATTATCATGTGCCAGGTTTTACTGTGGTTTAATTATACAATGAAATAAACTCTGAAACACCAAATGAATGGGTGTGAAGACAATTCAAACTGAAGTATCAGACGTACTAATTATTCTAACATGTAAATATAGATCTACTTAAATGCACGTTAATGCCGGAATGTTTTGAATTTTCTTGACTGATGTTTCCCAACATTCCAGTGCAATTTATTTTTTGAGGTGTCTTTTTTTTGCAAGTTTGTCTAAACAGAAGTTTTGTGTTTGTAATAAAACACATTGGGCAACCTTTCATTTCAGATCATTCTTTCTCTGACTTGTTAATCTGCAATCCACCCAGAGGTCCTGTCACTTGCATTCTAAGGCACTTGAAATGTAGCTACTTACTCGACATGACAATATAGTGGATAAATCAGCTATAAATGATTAAGAGAGTTCTAGTAATGAGAATATGAATAAATGGTAGACTTAGGACATAGTGCTCTATTAGCTGCCCACTGAGAGGGAATGACCCTTGTATGGAGTTCTGCTATGCCTTTGTAGCTGTGGTTAAAACTAAATCAGCTGAACCCAAAATCTGAACAGACAACTGATTCAAAACTAATGTTAAGCTATCCTGAGGCTTGATGACCCCAGATTGAGTTATATTAATTATAGTGTCCAGTGGTGAAGCCCTCACCTTCCCCCACAAAGAAAGTGTGAAGTCTTCTCCTGTGTGAAATATGTGTCAATGAATTACCAATCAGCACCAGCAACTGAGTCTTGAGAGGGAACGAGCACAGCATGCAGTGTCCAATCTCCATGAAAAAGGTACATTGTTCAAGGCTCCCTGAAGTCTCACTACTTGGACAACAAAAGCACAGACAAGTCATCAAGGCTACTTTCTATAACTTGGTTCATCATTTGAGCCATCACTAACATTACCACCTTGTAACAAGTAATCCAGACAAAGGAATGCTGAACGATATCAGAGAGGGAAACTTACGCTGATAAAATAATGGAGACTATCATTCGAACTTAACAGTCAATGTAACAAAGATTGTTTGGAAAAGGGCCATCCACCTCCACAAAGTCATTGTATACATTTTGTGGATTTAAATAGTTACTGAGAACAGTAACCAAGAAACTAATGCTTTCACCAAAAGATGAGAAAAAACAAACAAACTTGAAATTAAAAGGCAATGACTGGGATTATGCAGATCAGTAATCATATAAACCTATGATGTATCAGGATCCATTTTCAGTACCACCAGTAGATGACAACAGGTATTCCAAAACTTCAAACTCATATGGTCGGGACCATATGATCGAAGTTTTGTAATATCAAACATTCCAAAAAAAAAAAAAAAACTTAAAACACATATATGCAGGGGGGCAAGCCCCCCAGCATCCCTCACACCCCACGCTTTTAAACTATATCAACTCAGTGATCGCACTACAGCAAGGAAAAGGGAATATTTCCGTTCTGCTCTGTACAGAGATCTTTATTTAAATGTTCAAAGTTTATATATATATATATATATATATATATATATATATATATATATATATATATATATATATGGGTCTACTTCAGTAGACTTAAAGTTCACTTACCCAACTTTGAGAAAGCCGAGATGAAAAGAAAAGGCTGACAACCACAGAGCACCGTCATCCCTGATCACTGACTTCCCACTATAGGAAAGTAACTGCTTGGTCATCCTGAACCCCCCCCCCAACTAAATATGCCTACTCTGAGATTGCACTACCATGGCGGTAAGGGGAAAGTTCAACAAGGAGACCAAGCAGTTGCTTACCTGGAGTGGGAAGTCGGTGTTCCGAGATGTTGGTGTTCTGCGGTTGTCAGCCTTTACGTCTCGGCTATCTGAAAGTCTGGTAAGTGAACTTTCGGTCTACTGAAGTAGACCTGTATATATATATATATATATATATATATATATATATATATATATATATATATACACATACACACACACACACATATGTATATATATGTATATATATATATATATATATATATAGATATAGATATATACACATACACACACACACATGCATATGTATATATATATATATATATATATATATATATATATATATATATATATATATATATATATAAAACATAATAAAACAACAAGACTTCCTTAATAAGTGGTAAAAAAAACAAATAATAAAAACAAATCCACAAAACATAAATAACTCAGGAAGGAAAATAATAATAAGGGCATCTCAACTCAAAAAACTTCAGCATAAATTACTTTAATCATCATTTTTGACTTACTATACACAGACTACATCAGAGATATACAACAAAGAACAAGTCAGATACCATTCAATTTATAACAAGCAATAATTCACATGACTATTAATTAATTAACTCAATAAGACTTCCAAATAATAAATGAATACAGAATTAAAACACCTTTAAAAAATTATTTATTCTTCTTCTTTAGCTTCCTATTCTTTTAAACATTTTATATTAATAGCATCCTTTAAACCAAGAAAGCAATCATCTCTAAGCTTCATTTGCCACTCTCTTTCAGTATATACATACATACTGTACATATATTATCTGACTGCACTTGGTTCTTAAAATACCCACCCCATAAATTAATACAAATCTATTCAAAAATATAAAACAAAAACGTTTTATACTGTCTGTTATACCTAAACAAAGCATTATTCAAAACACATGTTTTAATGGACTACAACAGAGGTTCTTTTATTCATAGGTTCATAGGTAGGTACTAGGCTATTGGCCCTAGTGTCTATATAAGCCTAGCCAAAAAATGTACCCTGGCTTTCGCCACCCAAGAAAATTATTTTCCTGTGCCCTTGTCGAGCAGAGCCACAGAAGTGATCCCTGGGGTGAATTTCCCATTTCCCATCCAATCATCAAGATTTTTCTTGAAGAATGCTAATGAGGAGCTCTGTTTGACATAGATAGATAGTCTATTCCAGAGTATGGGAAGTCTCTGGGACAGGAATCTATCCCTCCAGCATATTCTGTTTATTGTGGTGACAAGGTTTAGGTCCCTAGAGTGGGTAGCTCGGACGGATTGGGATTTCTTTGAGTGAAGCATGTCCAACAGCTCTGGGTTTGACATAGCTTTGTATGTTAGGCAGAGATCACCCCTGAGTAGGCAATATGCGATGGAGTAAAGCTGTAGTTTTCTTGAGATGGTCTGCGTAGGGCATCTGTTTGAGGCCACTAATCCTCTTTGTGAGGTATTTCTGTGGTCTTTCCAGTTGTTGTAGATGTCTTGTGAGGTATATACCAAAAGGGGCATTGTACTCTATAATGGGTCTAATGAGTGATGAGTAGAGGAGAACAATGACCTCTTTTTTTCTGGATGAGAATCCTTTTGTGATGAGATGAGCCACGTAGAAGGATTTCCTGACCACTGTGGTGCTGTGATTATCAAAGGAGAGACTACTGTCCACCTGTGTCCCAAGGTCTCTTATCACATTTTTGGCATTAAGTAGAATACCAGCTATGTGGTAGTTCATGGGTACAGAGTTTTTACCAAAGGGGATGACAATACACTTTTTGGCATTGAGCTTCAGGCCATGGCTTTGACACCAGCTATCTGTCTCAGTGAGGCCCTTTTGTAGTTTGTCCACATCATTAAGAGTTTCGATTATGGCTCCTAGTTTGCAGTCATCTGCAAACTTTGTTAGCCAAAGACCTTCTGTGTTAGCCTGCACTTCAGAGAAGTAGATACCACACAGGAGAGGACCCAGGACTGAACCCTGTGGTACTCCACTTGTCACTGGTCTGAAGTCGGATTTGGAATCTGCTACTTTCACAGTGTGGGTTCTGTCCATGAGCCAGTTGGCAACCCATCTTGTGACATAGGGATTTATACCTAGTTTAGTGAGCTTATGTATAATTCCAGAGTGGGGGATGGTGTTGAAAGCCTTGGTGAGATCCAGATAAGCCGTGTGAACCATTCTACCCTCATCTATGGCTTTGGTGACTGCTTCAAATAAGTCAATCAGGTTTAGGAGACATGATCTGCCTTTTACAAATCCAAACTGGGTATGGTCCAGAGTCTGGAGATCACCAATGTCCCTGTTTATGAGTTCCACGATGATACGTGCCATGGCCTTGCAGACCAGGCTCATCAGGCTAATGGGGCAGTCGTTCCTGGGGTCCGTCATGGCACCCCCTTTGTGGAGTGGGATAACCATCGCGGTGCACCATTCAGTGGGTACAAAGCCTGAGGTGAGGCTATGATTGAACATGGTACTTAGGTAGGGTGCCAGTTCATTCTGTAGTTTGTGTAGAATGCAGCCTGGGATATTGTCAGGTCCCATGGATGCTGTGTTCTTGGCTTTGGAGAGTGTGTTTTTTACCTGTGCAGCCATTATTATAGGAACTTTGCATTCTTCTGGAATAGAGATGGGCCCTCTAGGGAGTGAGAGGGGGGTAAAGTTAGCACTGAACCTATCTGCTAGGATGTTGGCAATATCAGTTGGTTCTGTATATTTAGTGCCATTGTTCTGTAACTCAGAGCAGATCTGAGTGTTCCCATTGAGATTCTTGACATAGCTATAGAATGCTTTGTGGTTGTCTTTAGAGTCAGTGGCAATTTAGTTTTCATAACTAGCTTTGGAGGATTTTATGAGAGATCTCAGCTTCTTACTGAGGTTGACCAGGGAGTTCCTCCAGTCATGATATTTTACTCTTTTTTGCAACAGTTTCTTTCTTCTGTTGTAGAGTTTGTTTATGGCAGAGGACCACCAGATTGGCTTCCTTTTTTTGGAAGATAACATCTTGGTTCTGTTAGGGATGGCATGATCCATGCACTCGTGTAAGTGCTTATAAAGTGCATTTGTGTAGGATTCAGCAGTCATACCTATATTGTCCGTCTGCATGGGTGTCATAAAGTTTGCCACTTCTGTCTTAAGAAGTGTGAAGTTGGCTTTGGAGAAGTTTTTTATGATGGTTTCCCTAATTGGGGGTGGGGGTGGGATGTGGATGTCTAGGCTGATTAGCTTGTGGTCGGATCTGACCAACAAGGAATTGACCTCTGGTGTGGAACACTGGTTTCCCATGTTGATAATGAACAGGTCTAGGATATTGCTGCCCCTGGTGGGGATGTGAATAAGTTGATCCAAGGCGTTGGAATTTATGAATTCTAGAAAACATTAGCAAAAGAGTTGGTACATGAGTAGTTTTCCCAGTTAATGGTGGGGTAGTTGAAATCACCCATTATTAGGGTGTTGGGTTGTACCCTAATACTTTCCAGTGTATCAAGAAATGAGGAGTGGGAATCCTGGGGCATGGTGGGGGATCTGTAGCAAGCTACAATTTGGATTGCGGTCTTGCCCAGAGTTAGTTGCACTTGGATAATCTCGGATGCATTATGCTGTGGAACTAGCCTGGAGGTGTGGATATCCTTAATGAATATGGACACACCTCCACCTTTAGTGCTTCATTCTGGGTTAGGTGGCCGAAAGGTGTGGTATGAATTGTAGCCTGATAATGCAGGGGTGCTTTCTGGAGCTTTGAACCAGGTTTCTGTCACTGCACAGATGTCAATGTTCTCCATTTTATGGAGTGCCTCGAGTGAGTGCATTTTGAGGTATAGACTTCTAGCATTGAGTAGCATTACCCTCAGATTTTGCTTGCTTGTACCTGTTACGGTGGTGAATTTGTCCTTTGAACCTTACCTAAAAAAGGCACTATAGGGGTGGCAAGAGCCTTAACCAGTATCCAGAATCCTAAGGGCGACAGGTGCAGGCCATCTCTGGCAAAGTCGTCCTTGGCAGACAAATACTGGATCCCCTTAAAATGACAACAAAAGCTTAGCCAATTGTTGAAGTCAATCATTTTGTCCTTGTACTGTGGTATCATTCTGGGTGATGGCAGGATGCTACTCAGTGTTAGGGTCATACCTGCCTGGGATACGAGATCGGAGAGCTCCTCCATGTCTCTTTTCATGTAGTCCAGGGAGGTACGTCTCAGGTCATTCACACCAACATGGACAATGACAGTGTCATATTTGTACTTATCGTGGAGTGACCTGAGTGCATGCATTATGTGGCGGATCCTGGCACCTGACAGGCAGCTGACAGTAACTTTCTCCATGTTTAGTCTAGTGAGTGGAACATCAGTGTGCCTGACTATAGAGTCACCTATGACTAGAGTGTTGGGTACGTTGTTATGCCTTATGGGCTGTGATTGAGTGGCACACTGTGTTTGTGGGCTATGTGTCATTTGGGTTGTGTTGGGGGGGTGCAGTTTGCTTGCGTTTATGCTTTGGATGTCCCTGATGCTTGGGCAGGTTTTTATTGAGAGCCTCCGTGAATGTAGGTGTGTCTTTTGTGTTTCTATGTGTGTGTTTTAGTGGTTGCAAACTCTTGGCAGTTAGCCCCACATAAAAAGCCGAACAACCTGAGTATTTAATAACATAAACTCCCCATAAGAATTATAATTAAAATGATATCTCATACCAATGGTTCACTCGATATGTTTAGAAGTAATATATGGCCTTTCTAATATGAATCTGCATATATCATACGCCCCACATTTATATGTTCTTTTAACTTTGTTTTTTTTATTTTTTTAAATATATACACCTACATAGACAAATAGATATAGATATAGCTATCAATATGTGCTTACATATATATATATATATATATATATATATATATATATATATATATATATGGTCTACCTGAAAACACCAAAAAGCAAAAACACCGACAAAGAGATAACTGACACTACAAAACCGAAAGTTCAAAAACACGAAACTTCGCATGATCGACAAACCACAATCCCGACAATCAACAAAACAAAACAAATACCTTTTCCATAAAACACACAACACAAGCAAACCAAAAACCTTACAAACCTACACTAAACCTTACATACGCAACTATCTATGCACTAACCTTAACTCAAACCCTAACCCTAAGGTCCGTCACTATCACACACTCACCTAACCCGCACCCTATCCTTAACTCACTTAACCCGCCCCTAACCCTAAAGTCTATCACTATCGCACACTTACCTTACCCGCACCCTGACCCTAATGTCCGTCACTATCACACACTTACCTTAACATGTCGGTGTTCTCAGCATCAGGATTTTCAATCATCGGTCATCTCTGTTGTTGATCTTCCGGTGTCGGTTATCTCGTTGTCGGCATTGTCAGCATTCGGTGTTTTCAGGTAGACCCATATATACATATATATATATATATATATATATATATATATATATATATATATATATATATATATATATATATATATATATATATATATATATATATATATATATATATATATATATATATATATATATATATATATATATATATATATATATATATATATATATATATATATATATATATATATATATATATATATACACACATCTATATATATATGTATATATATATTTATACACACACACTCACACACACACACACACACACATATATATATATATATATATATATATATATATATATATATATATATATATATATAATTGTGTGTGTGTGTGTGTGTGTTTTTAACTACTAGAGCATCTAGTTTGCTCATAGCTGAGTGTTGCTCATCAAGTTGATTGTCTTATTGACTTGTTCAATATTTAAGTTTTCCTAACTCCTCCCTACTAGATCAGTGGCCACAGATATGCACTTCAGGACTTTCTTTGTGGCCATTCTGGTTTAGATGGGTATTCTGAGGCATTGTAGAACTTGCCTCATGCACACTGACAACCCACTTATTCTTAATAAAGCAGATAGTCTATGTGAGAGATATAAATACACTTTAATGCTGGATGCAAAACTCTCTCATAAACCCAAAGCTAATCCTACAGAGGTTGTCAGTGACACTTGTACTATGCCTACTACACAGGGTGAAGATCCTACACATAAAACTACTTATGCTGATGCAATTACAGGTAACCTTATTAAAACACTAAGACCTCTTGCACAGTACAGTCAAAGAAAGAATCCTCAACCATCATGTAGACACTCCATTAAAACACCACCTGGAGCTACACATACTAGCACTGTGTCCAATGTATCCGCTGCTAAGCCCTTAAGGCAAATCAGCACACAGCCAAATTTCCTGGTCACTGGTGATTTTATAGTGAGACACACCGATGTCCCCCACACCAGACTGAGTAAGAAGAGAGTCACAGTTAACTGCCTTTTTGGAGTTAGGATCCATCAAGTCACACAGGCACTTAGATCATTGAACCACAGGTAAAACTTTGACTGTGTCATGGTCAATGTGGTTGTTAATGACCTGAGACATACCTCCCCTGACTATATGAAGAGAGACATGATTGAGCTCACCGATTGTGTGTCTCAGGCAGGTATGAGACTAGCACTGAGCACTATACTACCTTCTCCAAGGATGATGCCACATTGCCAACAGAAAATTATTGATTTTAACAACTGGTTTAGCTAATGGTGATTAGCTTCTGGTGATTCCACCAAAGGTGACCTTTTCCACCCCCATAGTCCCTTTCTTAGGCAATGCTAAACTGATAAACCTACTGACTTAACTGAATCTATGAAGGAATATCTGAAGGTGGTACTGCTCAATGCTAGAAGTCTTAACAAGAAGGCATCTGTGTAGTAAATGAAACATGATTTAAAGTCGTTGACAGTACCCCAGCAATGCAAGGTTATAATGTATTTCACATCTTTAGACCAGTTGCTGCACAGGAGGGAACTAAATGTGCAGGAGTGTCAGTCTATATTAATACTAATCACACATCCAGACTAGTTAAAGCATATGACCCACTGGAACCCATAAATGTGCAACTCACCATAAACAGAATTTCGTACCATATCCTTACAGCATATTGATCCCCCCCTCCATGTCCCAGGAAACCCATACTACCTATCTCAGTGTGCTAGAGTCCCTCACCATTCATCCCAGAAAGATATTCATGGGGGATGTCAACTACCCCTCTATAGATTAGAAATCCTATATCACTTCTAATGCACAAACCCAGCAATTCCTAAACTTTGTTAATACTACATCCTGAAACAGTTGGTCCATTCTCCTACCAGGGGTGCAAACATCCTTGACCTTGTACTCACAAACATGGAGGGCCAATGTTCCTTACCCAATGTAATATCTTCCCTTTTCAGATCTGACCACAGGGCAGTTTACTTGAAATAAAAATTAAATCTCCATCCAGTGAAACCAAAAACCTTTAGGAACTATTCCAAGGCTAACCTCTGTCTATTAAATAACACCTGGCTAAATTCCAAGCACCTCCAAACCCAATAAACACCATAGAATACATTAAACCATAGAATACATTAAGCTATTTACAGAATCTCTGTACAGTTATATTAATAGCTGTGTGCACTCACATTAAGAATAAGACAAACTCAGAAGACAAGCCACCCTGGTGGTATCACAATATCAATCAGTTATACAACAAAAGAAAAAAAAAGTTGGCCAAGCATAGGAGGAACAAAGCCATACATATTAAAAGCCCCCTGACCAATCTAAACAGGCATTAATTAATACTTTAAAGGCTAAATTTGTAGAAAAAATAGCTTCTCAGGCAAAGGACAACCACAAAGTTTTCTACAGCTATGTCCATAACCTCAGAGGAAATACACAACAATGCACAGAACTTTTATTGTGAATGGCATCACCCACACTGAACCGGAGGCCATTGCCAACCTTTTGGCTGACAGGTTCAGCTCAAATTTCTCCCCCCACTCACCCCTGATAGTCCAAAGAAAATACCACATAACACAATCCCCTCACTCATTACTAGAGAACAGGTCAATGCACTTTCCAAGGCCAAAAACACGGCATCATTGGGCCCCAATAACATCCCGGGATGTTTAATAAATAGCATGAAACATGACCTCTCCAGTCCACTTGAATCACTTCTCAGCTGGAGCCTTTGGTCAAGTTTTGTGCCCAATGAATGGAAGATGGCTAGAGTCATTGCACTCCACAAAGTAGGTCCAGCCACTTATCTGGGTAACTACAAGCCGATAAGTCTTACCAGCCTCATATGTAAGGCCATGAAAAGAATCATCATGGATATGTTAAATGAGGACATAGGTAACCTGCAAATGCTGGACCCATCACAGTTTGGCTTTGTTAAAAGAAGTTCGTGTCCATTAAATCTGGTGAACTTTTTTGAGAGGGTCACCAAAGCACTGTATGAAGGTAAGACTGTGCTCACACCCTTCCTCAACCTGGTCAGGGCTTTTGACACAATACCCCACTCAGACATTATAGACAAGCTCACCAATTTAGATGTAAACTGTTTTACCACTAGCTGGATAGCCAACTGGCTCACTGATAGGACCCAGGAGTTCAAAATAGGTAAGGCCACCTCCACCAAGAGAACAGCCACTAGTGGAGTCCCCCAGAGCTCGGTACTGGGGCCACTCATTTTTGACATCTGTTTCTCTGAAATAGAAGCAACTGTTGAAGGCTTATGGCTGACTAAGTTTGCAGATGATTGCCCCCTGCAGACACTAGCATTCTTCAAGAAGGTCTATCTCTGACTAACAAATGGTGCCAAAGCTATGGTCTTAAACTTAGTTCTAAGAAATTCATAATTGTACCCTTTAGGAAGTCAACCATTCTGGTTAATTAGCATGTTGATAATGCACCCTAAGAGTCAAACCAGGGGTCTGGGATCTGAGTACGCAGGTAGACAGTAGCCTTATCTTTGACCACCAAGCGGCTGCAGTGGTGAGGAAATCTTTTTATGTTGCACAACTTATAAGTAAGAGCATAGCATCTAGGTCCACAGAGGTCATTATCCCACTGTACTCTGCCCTTATCAGACCAATCATAGAATACAATGCTCCCTTTGGTATGTACCTGAACAGGCATATGCAGCAACTAGAGTGAACTCAAAGGCTCCTTACAAAAAGAATATGAGGCATAAGAAACCTGCATTATACAGAGCATGTTAAAGCCCTTTCCCTCTACTCAGTGTCCTATAATTTGCTGGGGGTGATCTATGCCTGGCTTATAAGACATCTACAAATCCCACACTTATGAATCTCTAACATATCCTTAAGTCAAAGAGTACCAGTAATGCAAGATCTAGGGAAATGAATTTGTCTATGACTTAAATAGAACATGCCTGAGAGACAGATATGTGTCCCAGAGACTGCCCCTCCTATGGAACAGGCTTCCCATCAATGTGAAGCTGAGTTCATCTATTACCCAGTTTATGCACAACCTACACAAGTGGATGGGGAATAAGAAATTTACTCTGGACCTGGCATCCATGTCTCTTATGGACAGAGATAGCTTATAAATGCCTGGCCCTCAGTGTCCAGTTTAGATGCAGGACATTATTATTGATTCAGGAAAACTTGGCTAGACTTAGAAAGGCCACCTGGGCTGTAAGCCTAGTAACAGTCCATGAATCTATGAATATATATATATATATATATATATATATATATGTGTGTGTGTGTGTGTGTGTGTGTGTGTGTGTGTGTGTGTGTGTGTGTGTGTGTGTGTGTGTGTATAAATATATATATATATATATATATATTTATATGTGTGTGTGTGTGTGTGTGTGTGTGTGTGTGTGTGTGTGTGTGTGTGTGTGTGTGTGTGTGTATGTATATCTGAGATCACACTTATGTGGTCAAACACATTCCATCACTCACTCTGTCAGTTGTTACTCTAAACCATCTGAACTCAAAGCACTGACCAACAAAATATGTATTTCAATAAACAACATGGTACGAAGTACAGTTGTGTAAGTAAACTTAGCGTAACAGTAGATGTACAAATGATCACTGTTGCAATAGCCTTAGTTATACGGGTTATATCTTGCCAAAGCTATAACAGCTGGTCTGCTTCCAAATCTTAAGGGCATGTTCCATGTGTCTGAAATGTCAGGCAGCTTGAGCAGAGCTGATTAAAAGGAATGTTTGGGTGCCAAGCCCTTCAGAGCTTTCTTGCCAAAATAGAGAGGGAGGCTGAGCCCTGAAAGGACAATGCTTGGAGAAACAAAATAATAAACAACCCAAACTCTGGCATAAACAACACAGAAAAAAAATAAGGGGGTGGAGGGATTGAGCGGTTACTGCAACGGTGATCATTCAAATCTTCTACTGTTATGGTAAGCTTACTTACACATCTGTACTGTGTTCATTTTATTGATCACTGCTGCAGCAGCCTCAGCTCTATGTGCAGACTACCCTAGCTTACTACATTTGGGAGGTAAAAGAAAAGAGACCAGGAACCCCTGGAGAATGGTCTTTTGCAAAGCCTGATCTACACCTAGAGAAGGAATCAAACTTACTGTGTTTTGTAAAGCATGTACAGAGGACCAAGTTGCAGCTTCTACAATACTTCTTGAATCCAACCTTTTTCAAAAAGAGTGAGTATAAAAAAGGTAAGAGCCTTAGACAGCCATTTAGAAATAGTTTGTATTAACACAGGTTGCCTGTTCTTCTTACCTTCACAAGATAAAAACATCAGATCCTAAGATTTGAATGCTTTAGTTCTGTAAAGACAGTACCTGAGCTGTCCATGGACATCCAAAGTATGGAATATCCTTTCCCCCTCTTTTTTAAGATCAGTAAAGAAAATGGGAGAATGGATACTTTGGCTTAAAGTAAACTTGGATATCACTACAGGCATAAAATACAGATTAGTTCTCAAATAAATCCTGTCTCTGTGGAAAATGAGATAGGGTTGACTCATCATAAGAGCTTGCAACTCAGATAATTTTCTTGCAGAGGTCAGAGCAAACAATATTTTTTTCATGTATAGAACCTCAAGTCAGTCAGATTAGCTGGTTCAAATGGATCAAGTGTTAGCTTCTCTAACACAAAATTAAAATCTCAAGAAGGGGCCACTGGTTTTCTTGGAGGTCTCAAGTAAAAATTAATTCAAAAACATTTTGCTATGGGTAAGCATGGTGAAATGGCCAATAAATAAACCTTGATGGTAGAGTAAAAAAGGGCCACAGGAAAGTAGCTAACACAAATATTGTAAAACCAGAGAAAAACTAGTCTTGAATGGGTGCTGGTTATGTTGTTGGGAGCAATTAGAAAACCATTTCTATTTGCTAATATAAGATTTTCTAGTAATAGGCTTTCTTGCCTCCATTAGTACTTACTGCATGCTCTCAGTAAACAGGTGCCTAAAGTGAATTAAGACCCTATCATCCAGGCAGTCAACTGAAGCTGACTGGTGTCAGAGTGGATCAAACACTCCTGTTCTTGTGTGAGTCCAGTCTGTGAGGAAGTGTATGATAATTGTCCCTGGCCATTTCCAAAAGAAGGGAGAACCACTGTTGCCTGGGCCATAAAGGGGGTCACCACAATGATCTTGTGGTATTTCTCCTGAATCTTCAGAAGTGTTCTAGATATCAGTAGAAAAGAGTGGAAAAGCATACAGGAACATTCCTGTCAAAGAAAAGAAAAGGCTTCTGTCTTCCAGGACTTCCAGACACAGCCCACTATGAGGAAAGAAGAGCAGCCCACCGTAGAAGAAGTAAGAGCAGCACTAAGGAAAATGAAGTCAGGGAAATCAGCAGGCTCAGATGAGGTCACAGCAGATGTGATAAAGATGCGTGAGATAGGGGAGAAACGGCTCCTGAGGGTACTGATAACAGTATGGAGAGAAAGGCATATCATAGGTTCATGGGTTCATAGGTGTGTACTAGGCTAATGGCCCTGGAGCCTTTACAAGCCTAGCCCATAGAAGTGCCTTGGCATCATGCAGCCTGACATTAGTTCCCAGTGCCTCTATCAAGTAGATTCACTGCAGTGATCCCCGGTGTGAACTTTCTATTTCCCATCCACTCATCAAGATTTCTCTTGAAGAGGGCCAGTGAGATGCTCTGCTTGACATGTATGGGAAGTCTATTCCAGAGCATGGGTAGTCTCTGGGTTATGAACCTGTCCCTCCAGCATGTTCTGATGATTGTGGTAATGAGGTTGAGGTCTCTGGAGTGTGCGGTGTGGAGGGATTTGGATTTCTTTAGATGTAGCAGAGCTGGGTCAGACATGGCTTTGTAAGTCAAGCAGAGATCGCATCTTAGTGAATAGCTGAAGTTTTTTGTGTCTGTCCATGTAGGACATGTGTTTAAGGCCTAGGATCCTCTTTGTGAGGTACATTTGTGGCCTTTCCAGCTGTTGCATCTGTCTAGTGAGGTACATGCCAAATGGGGCATTGTACTCAATGATTGGCCTAATGAGGAAAGAGTAGAGAGAGAGGATGACCTCTTTCTTCCTGGATGCAAAATCCTTGGTAATGAGATGTGCCACATAGAAGGGCTTTCTGACCACAGTGGCAATGTGGTGGTCGAAGGAGAGGTTGCTGATAACCTGTGTCCCAGATCTCTTATAACACCTTCAGTGCTCAGTGGGCTCCCATCGATGAATTTATTAATGGGAACTAAGTTTTTCCCAAAGGGGATGACAATGCATTTTTTGTCATTAAGCTTAAGGCCATGGTTTCAACACCAGCCATTGGTCTCACTCAGGCCTTTCTGTAGGAAGTCTACATCACTTGGGGAGCTAATAATGACTTCCAGCAGTCATCTGCGAATTTTGTCAGCCAGAGTCCCTCCATGTTGGCCTGTACTTCTTAGAAGTAGATGCCAAACAGGAGAGGACCCAGAACTAATCCCTGTGGGACTCCACTCATGATGTGTTCAACACTCTGACTTGGAGTCTGCTACTTTCACACTGTGGGTTCTATCTGTGAGCCAATTTGCAACCCACCCAGTGATATAGGGGTTGATGCCTAGTTTGGTGAGTTTATCAATAACTCTTGAGTGGAGAATGGTATCAAAGGCTTTGGCCAGATCGAGGTAGGCTGTATGAACTGCCTTGCCATCATCCACAGCTCTGGTGACTGACTCAGAGAAGTAAACCAGGTTAAGCAGGCAGGAGATTCCCTATATCCTTGTTAATTAGGTCCATGATTATGTACTCCATAGCCTTGCATATCAGACTCATCAAGTTAATGGGGTGATAATTCCCAGTGTCTGTAGTCACTCCCCCCATTATGGAGAGGGATGACTGTAGTGGTGCACCATTCAGTAAGGGCAAAGCCTGAGGTGAGGCTGTGAATGAACAGAGCACACAGATGTGGTGCCAGTTCACTTTGTAGTTCATGTAGAACACATCCAGGGATACTGTCGGGTCCCATGACAGCTGTATTCTTGGCCTTGGACAATGCAGCTTTAACCTGTGCTGCAGTAATGCTGGGTGCCTGGCATTCCTCCGGTATTGTAATTGGTCCTTTAGGGAAGGAGAGAGGGGTAAAGTTGGCAATGAATCTGTCAGCCAGTATGTTGGCAATATCTGTTGGCCCAGTATAGGAGGTACCACTGTGCAGTAACTCAGAACAAACCTGGGTATATCCGTGGAGATGCTTGATATAATTATAGAAGGCTTTGTGGTTGTTTTCAGTGAATGCCACAATTCTGCCTTCATAGCTGGCTTTAGAGGTTTTGATGGGGGATCTCAACTTTTTGGTAAGGCTAATAAGGGAGTTTTTCCAACCTTGGGACTTCACCTTTTTCTGCAACAGTTTCCTCCTTCTGTTGTAGGGTTTATTAATGGCAGGGGACCACCAGATTGGCTTCCTTTTTTTGGAGGAGAGCGTCTTGGTTCTTTCAGGGATGTCTAGTTCCATGTATTTATGTACATGTTCATACAGTTCATTGGTGTATGATTCAGCAGTCATGCATCTATTTTCCATTGACATGGGTGCTGTGAAGTTAGCCATGTCTGTTTTTAGGAGCCCAAAGTCAGTTCTGGAGTTTTTCTTGGTATTTACCTTTGCGGGAGGTGGTGGTGAGATGTGGATTTCCATGGTGATTAGTTTGTGGTCAGATCTAACCAGGGAGGAATTAACTATTGGTGCAGAGCAACAGTTGCCCATGTTAATAATAACCAGGTCAGGGATGTTGCTTCCTCTATGGGGGTAAGAATGAGCTAGTCTAAGGCATTGGAATTGATGAATTCCAGGAAGCATTGGGCCAGTGTATTGGTGCATGCGTAGTTTTCCCAGTTGATGGAGGGGTAGTTGACGTCACCTAGTATAAGAGTGTTAGGTTGGACCCTAATAGTTTCCAGGGTGCTTAGGAACATGGGGTGAGAGTGTTGGGACATGGTTGGGGACCTATAGCAGGCTAAAACCTGAATTGCTGTCTTACCCAATGTTATCACAGATGACTGGAGAATAAGCATACTAGTGCCAGTATTAAACAACAAATGGGACATTCAAAACTGTGCCCAGTACACATATCAAACTCCTGACACATTGCATGAAAGTTCTGGACAGGGTGACTGATAAATGGATGCACAGAGTAGTAGAAAGTAAGACAAGAGATGAGCAGTTCAGATTCAGATCAGGATGCAGCATAAATGACCTGATGATGGCAATGAGACAGATACTTGAGAAGAAGCCAGAAGTGAGGAAAGAGTCAAACTGGGAATTCCTAGACTTGGAGAAAGCATATGACACAGTCTCAAGCTGATTTAGGTAGTCCTGTGGTTGTTTGAAGTCCCAGAAACATTGATAGAATTAGTGAAAGTTATGTACAAGGACCCAATGAAGCAACTATGAATAGTGTTCGGTCTCATAGATGGGGTTCCCAGTGGGAGTGAGTGTGCATCGGGGTTCAGCTCTGAGTCCACTGCTGTTCATACTTGTAATGGCTACATTAGCAAACAGGTTGGAGGGGACAGATCAACAAAGTTGCTGTACACAAACAAGGTGGCAAAGGATAGGGGAATGGAATGTAAAACTGAAGGGACATAGGATGAAACTGAGTACAGATATAACAGTTGTAATGGCAGCTGGGGGAAATCAGGAGAAGTTGAGAACTGAGATAGAAGGGAACATAGTGGAACAGGTTAACAGCTTCAGGTATTTGGGAGGGGTGGTTGAGGAGAAGGGAAGTGTGAATAAGAAGGTCAAAGCTAAAATCAGAGGGTAAGCGGCCAACTGACACACATTGTCAGGTGTAGTGTATGACAGAAGAATGCCAAAGAAGCTGAAAAGTAAAGTGTATAAAACCATGGCACAACCAGTACTACTGTATGGTAAAGAAACCTGGGCAGTAAAGGCAGAACAGGTGAGGAAGCTAGAGGTGATGGAAATGAATTGCCTGAGACAGGTCAAAGGATGCACACTATAAGACAGATGAAGAAATGAGGGCATAAGATCAGAAGCTAAAGCAGCGCCAGTTGCAAAAAAATGTCAAAGAAACAGATTGTGGTGGTTTGGGCACATGCAAAAAAGCAAATGACAATCTGTTGAAGATGATTTGGGACATACAGGAAGAAGGCAAGAGGAAATGAGGGTGTACAGCAAAGAGGTGGATGGTTTGGGTGAGGGATGACCTGTGACAGTCAGGCATGAGTGTCAAAGAAGGAAGGAGAGTGTAATTGAATGGAGGGAGAGATGGCAACAGTTGACATGACACTGACCTATATAGAAAATGGGAAAAAGGTGGTTGTTGATGGACTCCTTTCGGAGATTCTTGCCAGCTGATTATTTAAAGAGGAGGCAAATGGGTTTGCTAGAGGAACTCCCTACAGATGGGTCAAATCTTGGAAGACTCCCCTGATCTGGTTTGCATATATGAGGGCCTGCTCTGTCCTATTCAGACTGTCTACCACATAATATTGCTCTGACAAAATGAAGGATGCCTGTAGAATGAGATTGTGCTGTGAAGCTAAATTCCAAGCTAACATGGCTAGTCCGCAAAGGGGATACAACCTGGTTCCCCCTTGCTTGAAGATGTAGTACATGACTGTGGTATTGTCTGAAACAACTTGAAGAGGCCTAGTGGACCAAAGTTGATTCAGAGAGTTGACTTCCTTGATCAAGGCAAGCATCTCCTTTATATTTATATGCTTGTATCTTTCCTAGGTGTCCCACACACATTGTGCTATTATCCCTCCAGGTACTGCTCCCCAAGCAAAGTCTCAGATATCTGAGACTGCTTTGGAAAAGGGAGGGATAAGGGGAGACTCAAATTCAGGGATACTTGCTGTTTCCACCAAGTCATTTTTCTATTGACAAACCCCAGCACTGGGATTTAAAACAACAAGGCATGTTGATGTTGTGACCAAGCAGATGTCAGATACCATTGTATCTTTTTCATTTGGAGTCTTGCCAGGGCTATCATGAGAACTGTAGATGCCATGAGACCAAAAATCCTGAGGTATTCCCTTGCAGTGACCGGTCTGAGTTGAAAACCTTAGACATAAATATAGAGACAGAATACATATAGATATAGATATGCTTTTTCCTGTGTAAGAAAAGCTCTTTGAACTTAGTTGTCCAGCTGATACCCCAGGAACACAATCCTGTGTGAAGGAGGTAAAAAGGATTTTTGAATGCTCTCTTGGAATCTCAGCTTCTGTAAGAGATCTCTCTCTCTCAAGAGTGAGATTCCTGACACGTTGAAAAATACTCTGCAAAGATAAAAAAGTCATCTAAATATGGAAAAAAGAAAATGGATGCCCTGTAGCTTTCAACAAATTATAACTGGAGCTAACCACTTGGTGAACAATCTTGGTGTAGTGGATAGTCCAAAGGGTAAAGCAGAAAACCAATAACGTGATCCAGACACAGACATTTTAATAAATGCCTGAAGTTTGGATGAAAAAGAATGAGACCCGAACGTCTGTTTGCACTGGTTACTTGTCAAACATTTTGTTGTCCACTTTCTTTCTTTGTTTTACACATTTCTGAGAAATGATTCAATTACATAAACATATGTTCTACATGCTGTATTTCTCATAGCACAAGCTTTGTTCTCATGCCTGAAACCATACAGTGAAAAACATGGCATATTTTCAACCATTCATTCTTATTGTCAGTTCAGCATTCATGGCCTAGCTTCCTGTTATGACTTCTCACTGCCAAATGCTTTTTGCACTGTACCAACAGTCAAATTTAATTTCATTTTAACTCTCTTTTTCCTGCTTGTTTAACCTAGAATTCGGTCATGTCCTTTTCAAATTTTCTTATTTTGTACATATTCACAGGTTCATTTTATATATCAGCTGCTTCAGTGAAAGCTTTGCTTCTCAGTGCATTTTTAAGAAATAGATAAGTATGTCTCTGAAATGAAAAATGAATAATGTAGCTCACATTTCTTAGTACTATGTCTCAACTCAGTCACATATTCATCAATCATTTCTTGTGACCCTTGGCTTCTGGTAAAAAAAAGGGTCATGGTATTGGCTGAATCTGTCTTTAAGGAGTAAGGTTAAATATGCTACATGGTTTTACTGCATCATCTGCATTTGGGGGAAGAATGTAGCTACTTGCATATCTTTTTTTTCTGCGTTTACCTTGGCTCTAGATGATTGAAATTTTGAAGTGACATCCCTACCCTGACCCCATGTGCAAAAATGGGAAAAGGTGCTGTGGATGGATGCCAGATACAATACAAACACACACATGCATGCATACGTACATGTACAAGTGCGCGTGCGCGTGCACACACGCACACACACACACACACACACACACACACACACACACACACACACACACACACACTCAAACCTTTCTAGCCACTACTGTCTCATTGTGTAATATGGCCTATTAACTGAAAAGCAACTGAAACATCTGTTACATGGAAACATTTATTTTTGTATTGTTTTATTCCTAAAATATAAATAAAAATAAATTTTGTTTTCATCATTATGTATAATTATACTGGTAATTTGTCATAATTTCTTCCTTTGAGTTTTACCTAGTGGTCTAGTGACTATGAAGTCATGTGACAAACAGCATGTGCTAGCCTCATGGGTATCTTGAATGAGCAGTAAGTCTATTCAACTATATCTAGATTTATGATTGCTATAGATATAGATATAGTTATTGCCTATTTAAGATATGTATAAATATATATTACAAAACCTTGATAAAGACTTACCTTGGTGGTATGTATAAGATTTCATTACCAAGCTGTGAGTGTAAGAAAAGGTAATTATCTAAATCAAGCTGTTCTTGGTTTTATAAACAAAAGGAATCAATGAAAAAATAAATGGATTAGAAGTATAACAATGTCAATATTATTTTCCTTCATCAAGATAGGACATAATTAGTAATCTCATAATTATGACCATGCCATCAGCTAAAAACTAATTTTTTACCACAGTTATTGGCTGAGAATTTTCTGTCAGTGATAAGCACAAAAGTACTTCATTCTAAATCAGCAGGCAACAAGTAAAGTTTAGAACAAACACATAAGTCATCATTTTCTGAATCTGATGACTGGGGTGTTAAGCACAAAGTTGTAGTCTATAGCACAGTTCTTCCCCTAGGGAGATTCTTTGCCAGTCTTCTTCAATCAGTGTTTTATATAAGCAGATCCCTCTATTCATAATGAAACACTGGAACTATATGCAGTGGTATGATATGATATTTCAAAAAGTAATCAGTTAGAGCACAAGATGATGTCTAATGAGCCACTAACAAGTACATAGATAGCAAGTTCTCTGTTGCCATTGAAAAAGCCAGTTCCTCTGTCCTTCTTTATGTTGCCATTTTTCTCTATCTCCCACTCACACAAGTAATGTACATTCCACACATGCACATGTTACATCAGATGGCATATTAAAGTTTAACAAAACATTTCTGCAAATCTAGAACCAGTACTGGAACCAGCTGTAGCAAAACGGTAATCTAGTGAGATTTTCTGTATAGCTAAAACTGAAGTGACATTCTAACTTATCTGTCTATCATTACAGCCACAGTATAGAACAAACATTTGTTGATGTCAGATGTTGGGATGCAGTGGAGCAGAACTGGAGCAATAGTGGTTAAAACCTTATTGTCTTGTGTTTACACTTACATGCAAATGCTCTACAATATGGTACCTGAATCATGTAAAAACGGGGGAAAAAATCATGCTGCCTATACTTGGCTATTACGTTTTACTATTATAGTCCACTGTGCTTTCCAAAAAAAAATGAATTGAGTTAATTTGCTCATTTCAATATCAATTCACTCTTAACGGGAACTTGTTGTACAGGACAGTTATATTTTAATTATTTCTCAGAGAATAATACTTCATCCAGTAGCAGTCTACTAGTGCAAAAGAAGTGCACTACTTCTCTGTACGAGTTAGATCACCTCATAATCCTTGTGAATGTACATGGAAAAAGGCAAGACAATGCTTACAAAGCAAAGCAATTACACTGCAGAACAGCAGTATCTTGGTCATTGTATACCTAGAATCAAGTAAAATATTGTTCATACAGAACACAGCAAAGCTTTTAGTAATATCATATTTAATAGACTTGCAACAAAGTTCCACGTGGAATATGATACACTGTTCACAAATAGGTTTACTAATTAGTGAAAACTGAAACAACATAGAGTAGACATAGTAACTACCACCCAAAACATTGTGTGATACAACACTTTGAATGCATCAAAAGATTACTGTCTTAAATCTCATTTTGTTGACTACATATACTTAGGCACTATTACTGCAGCTCTGCTCAAAGGGAAGTCAGGATTTGACATCGATGAATGCTTGTATTATAAGAGTATAACCTTTTCAAACTAACTGCCTGTCACTGTGTGCCAGTTTCATTAAATGGGAGTATAGATTAATAAAGTAATATCCCAGGTACTCACTGTGGGTCTATCACTTTGTCAAAAAATCTGGCCCCAATATTTTTAAATGCTTACCAATTGGCCCAGTAAGTACATAAATTGCTAACATGGGATTTCTTACAATGATACCAGATGGTAAAGTATCTAATTTGAGTTGCAACTTAAAATAAGACTTGCTATAAATCTAGGAAACATTTCTGTCCATAATACTTCTCCATAATGACTGATCCACAGCCTGAGCTTATACCACTGGTCAAGCAAGAGACTAATACAATTCCAGGAAGTAATGGTTTATGAATTATGCCTGTAACTAGTAATACAGCCAGTCCCCACTGGCCAGTTAACTGTTACATTACTATCAGCAGCAGGCTGTACTGCTAGTCAGTGGAAAGATAACTGAGATAGCCCTCTCATACTTGTGTCAGCCCATCATGGGTGACAGCTGGCTGCAGGAGCTGTCCTAGAGGTAGCCATCAGAGGTTTCATTTGTATGTCCCTAACCTCACCCTACCTAGACAGGGGACTTTACCTACTGCATCACTGTGGGAGTCACAAGAATTTTTCTATATCAGTGCATGCTTCCATGCACCTACAATGTGGACTACTACACATCGGTAGCTTGGTGAGTTGAACACGCACTCAAGGTTCCATTTGCAGCCATACTCCTCCTCCTCCTCCTCTGAGGACTGCATGTCCTCTTCTGACCCCTACCTCAAGATAAGCATGTTGTTCCTTCTTGTGCCAGTCCCAATAGCTGTCTAAGCTGCTACTTGATTCTGGATCACTGGTGTCATATCTAGGGCTTTATCCT
Source organism: Protopterus annectens (assembly GCF_019279795.1). NCBI lineage: Eukaryota > Metazoa > Chordata > Ceratodontiformes > Protopteridae > Protopterus > Protopterus annectens. Next base: position 503,375,453 of record NC_056733.1, read on the forward strand.
TCAACACCAGCAGAGCTGATTTCCCTTGATGTCACATTAATCAAGGTGGTCTCCCACCTCAGATACTTTATGTGCAAAAAATCAAAGCCTCATTTAGCCCAGAGCATACTGTCAGGCCCAGAACACTGGTGGTTGGGCAATAGCTTCATTTACAGCTATTATCTAACTACACATTTTCATGTAGTATGGTTCAGGCATGCCTCTCAATTGTACCTCATTATGAGGAACTTTCTTTATTTTGACTCTGAAAAAATCCATGTTGGGTCTGTCTCACATTCTGTGCTAACAAAGTTATAAACTGACATCCATGCTGAGTAATACTTAATCATTTATTAACTGTATACATACACACACACACATAGCTAGCATCATGCTAGTTTAATAAGTTTCAAAGCATAAGAGGTCTCTGTAAATGAAAATGACATATTATGGTAGTAGGCCAGTCATGATGCAGGCTTCATGTTTTTTGTGATTCCCACACAAGCACAGTTACATAAAGAATGTGCTATTTTAGTTTAGTTGTGGCACATCTAATCTGTACTAACAGTGCTTATGAACAGCTGTACTGAATATTTTATTTTAGTTTCCATTTATTGTCTTGGCAATGTCTTACTGAAGCTGCCACACTCTTCTTAGATACCTAGGTACATCATTTTATTTGTTTATCTATTTATTTATTATTTTGTTTTGTTAACCAGGAGGAAGGTGGTACTGGAACGATTGTGATGCATGACCTAGTTGCAAAGCAAAAACTAATGCAATCAGAAAAAATATGCAAGTGGCATTTGCAGTGGATACAGTCAAAATGCAATGTATCAAAAGAAATGTGATATAATCAAAATACAAAGGTAAAAAAGTACCATATTAAGGACCAAAAATAAAGTCAAAGCAGGAAAAGATAATTGTAAGGCACAGTAAACAGCTAAGACAAACCCATGCCAATATATGCAAAAGTATTGTCAGGAAAGCATGGGATAATATGGATAAATACTGATAGCAAATATAGAATAAGATGGAAAAACATCATTGTAAGGCAAGCATAGAATAATGGAAGCTACAGATAGAACAGAGTAACTGCATTCAATGCATTCAGGGTACAGTGCAGAAATTTCCTGTCTGAGCTAAGTATGGAATCTGTCTTAGATATTCACCAAGTGAAGGACTGAAAAGAAAGGAAGAAAATACTTGACAGGAGGTGAAAAAAGGAGATTAAGGTGAAGAAACAGGTAAAGTACCTGGGGAGAGAGAAAAAATAGGACAAGAGAGATTTATGTAGAACTTTATTAAGAAAAAAAAGAAATGGGGTTACACTTGTGTATATGCATTGTTAGAACAAGACAGGACATTTGCAGAGCAGAATGAAGAAAGAAAAGCAAAGTGGTTATATTTAGGTAGTGTATATACAAGGGTTACAGTGGTAAGCTATATTTCGTGCCTTGCTAGCATTAAGTTGGTAGTTTGATATCATCCTAGTTCTTTTCCAAAGTATAGTCTCAGATACGCGCTTCTGTGATATGGGTCATGCATATACAGTGTGCTAAAGTAATGGTTAACTCATGCAACATGACAAGCTTGTGAAAAGTTGTGATCATGTTTTCCACGATGTACAGTCACAAATAGGTGTTATACTACCCTGCATAATACATTTGTAAACGAATGTGTTAAAAAGTCTCATAATTGTAAGACAGTCCTACAACAGGTCAGGTTGTTTATTTATCAAAAGTACATGCTGTATATGCTCACAGTAAGATAAACTTTGATCTTGAGATATAGTTCAGTTATTTATAATTTGGGAGTACTACAGTTGTATTTTTCAGACAAATGTATATTATTTTTATCTGTCCTCTGACGTAGCTATGTTTTCCCATCACATAATACTTTTTCAGTTGTGTCCCAGCTAAGTATTAGATGGTGCTCTAGTACCATTTAATTGCTATAGGCTATTTTATTGAGAGTCTTGTGTTGGCCATGTATAATTGGCTAAGACCAGCAGTGTCAAGTACAGGGACTTATAAATTAAATAACTCCATTTTTTGCTGGACTTCCAGGAAAACATTGTAACACATATATACAACATATAGAAAAGAAAATGTGCTTGGATGGTGCCACATAGTATGGGCAGTTGTTATATTAGCATAAAAGAATAAAACCGAGGAAAGCACATGTTCAAAAAGCAGAAATCCACTTTATTAAAGAGCTGCATCAAAGTACAACTTTAATTGGATTAGTTCTAAAAGACTTCTTTTCAAAAGCTTCTGAGAATTCCTGTAGAGAGCAAAGAATTATATAAAGGCTAGTCAGTAAAGGCTGTATCATTAGCCTTATGCATAATACATTAAGCATACTTCCTAGTCAGTATTTCCTGATACACAGTTTAACCCATGGATAACATATGCCCATATAATCTTTTTAATAAGTGTGATGCCAGATCTTTTGTTCGAATTTCATGGGCTACGTTTGCATTGCCATGTGCAGTATTTTGCCACATTATTGTCAGCTGTGTGACTTGGCATTTTCAGACAGCTCAGAAAAAATGTTGATTCCTCTTGGTAAGTGACTCCAAGGGACAGCTCTCCAAATCATTCTGTTGCAGAAAAGCTGAAGGTGATTGCAAAAGTAGCAGTAGTGCAGGGATGCAGCTCCCTGAATAGGGAGTGTGTGGAAACCCTCTCCTATAAAGCATTTCATCATCTGCAGTTTCAGTTATTGAGTGAAAGTGTACTGGACAATAGTATATTTTACACTATAAAGACTATATTTATATATATATATATATATATATATATATATATATATATATATATATATATATATATATATATATAGACATATATAGACAATAGCACATCCTTTACTAACACCATAAACCAAAATAGGAATAACAATAGGTTATCCTCCTCCCTCTTTCTTGACCTATCAAAAGCCTTCAACATGGTCAACTATGAACTTCGTATTATCTCTCTCAAATCTATTTTCCTCAATAAGCATGCAATCCAGTGGTTGCAGTCCTATCTGACTGGTAGGCAACAGGCAGTACTATGGGAGGGCAAACTCTCCAGCCACCTACCTCTCACACTTGGTGTCCCTCAAGGCTCCATACTGGGTCCACTCCTCTTCTCTATTTTTATCAACAACCTTCACACTGCTATCCCTAAAGCTACCTGCATTCAATATGCAGATGATTCCACTCTGATCTGCTCAGCTACCTCCCCATCCGAACTGCAAGCCCTAACCCAAAATACATTCAACACTATTGAGAACTGGCTCACCAACCAACGCCTACTGCTGAACCCCAATAAAACTAAACTTCTACTCTTCACCCCCACCAGCAAATCTGCCACATTTTCTTTCTCTGTCATGGTACCAGTATCTCCCCAGATCAACACACTATACATCTAGGGGTTATCATAGGCAATAATCTTAAATTTGACCTACAGGTCAACAAAACCATACAGGCCACCAATAAGAAGCTTGGGTCACTGTATAGAAACAAAATATGTTTACCCCACTGGCTAGGACTGCAATCGCCCGATCATACCTACTCTCTACTCTACTATATGCCTCACCTGTACTCTCACACCTCAACAAATCGGAGTTAGGTAAGCTCTCCCATAGTTACAACCATATTGCCAGATTTGCCACTGGCACCACTTGTAGAACCCACCACTGCCAGAACCTGAAACAACTAGAGTGGCTAGAACTGCCCAGTCTAATTCAATTCAATCAACTCCAAATAGCACACAAAATTTTATATGACCCTGAGGATACCCCCTCACTCACAAATATCATTAAGCCCTATAGCAACTTGAGATCCTTGCGATCAGCCAACAAACTACTCATCCAAACCCACAAAGCTAACGATGCTGCTGGTGAATCCCTGTTTGCCAACTTTGTTGGCAAAACCTGGAATTAGTTGCCAAACCATATAGCCCTACAATCATCCATAGATCTATTCAAAAATAACCTCAAACAGTATCTCAAAATGAACTGGCTCTGCCCATGTACCAGTCCTGATTAAGTTAAATACTGAATGGAGAATCTCTAAATATCAAACAGGTAACTAGTTCACCAAGCTCTGTATATTATCTAATGTCTCCTGCCTTTAATTGTGTCTGACCATGTGAATTGTGTATCCCTATTAGGGAACAGCATAAACCATTGTACATACCCACTTTGTTTTTTATTCTTTGTTATAAATGTTGTTTTTATACTTTTTTATATTTTATATTTTTTAAATGTTATCTTTGTAATTTGTCTAATTGGAGATTTTCTCCCTGGTCCTCCACTGAAAATGGACATATATCCAGTGGGACTATCCTGGTAAACAAATGTAAAATAAATAAAATATATTCACAAAAATAACAAGGAACATGCTGATTCCATTTCAAATTTCCCAGCTGAGTTAATGTAAATAGAAAAACAGGCGATAGCAGTATACATCCTCTTACAAAATCCCTGTAACTGCTTTTGTGCTTGCAAACATAACAATAATCCATATTTTATCTATCTATCATCTATCTATCTATCTATCTATCTATCTATCTATCTATCTATCTATCTATCTATCTATCTGTCTATTTATCTGTCTTTCGGGTGTATAGCAGATGAACGAAACAATAAAAGAGCGAAAACTCTTTTATCGACACATAAAACGAGAAGTCACTAAATACCGAAGTTACAGAACAGCAATTTTTTCTCAGGGAAAAAAAATTGCTGGGCCATTTTCTGGACTTTGCCAATTCCTACACTGCTCTGCAATCTCGGAGTTGTTATATTTAAGTAGGGGGTGGGGGGCACAGCCCCCCCCCCACTTTATTTTGTGTCTAAAGTTTTTGGTGAGGTTTTTTTTGGGGAACAGCAATTTTTTTTTCCCCTGGGAAAAAAAAAATCACTGTTCAGTAACTTCGGTGTTTAGTGACTTCGCGTTTTATGTGTCGATAAAAGAGCATTCGCTCTTTTAGCATTTCATTCATCTGATATAGACCCCTGTCTTTCTATCTGTCCATCTATTTATCTATTTAGGTTGGCAAACTAGGGTAGCTCTGTTTTTACCTTTCTTTTTTAAGATGTTTATTTCTTGTTCTCTGAATTTGCTGTATAGATATATATTGAAGAGGTCTTTTGAGAGACTGTTGCAAAGTTTGGATGCTAAGATTGAGAATGCATGTTCTAATGAAAGCAGTGAATTCTTGGGTCTGATCAAAACTTGACCATTGCTGGCTTGTACGCAAAGATGGTATGGTGCATCTTTGATGATCAACTTGTGACTTAAGGCACAACACAACCAAACCTAATTTTCTTGTTATTAGAGATTCTGTAGTGAGACACACTGACATTCTGCTCACCAGGTTGGATAAGGTGAAAGTCACGGTTAGCTGTCTGTCCGGTGCCAGGATCTGTCAGATCACACATGCACTCAAGTCACTCAACAACAAGTACCATTATGATTCAGTCATATTTCATTTTGGTGTGAACAACTTGAGATGTACCTCACTGGACTATCTGAAGAGAGACATGATTGAGCTCTCTGAATATGTGTCCCATGCAGGTATGTCCCTAACTTTCAGCAGCACCTAGAATGATGCCACAATATAAACAAAAATGATTGACTTTAATAATTGGCTTAGTTTCTGGTGTCATTCAAGGGGGATCCAATTTCTGTCAGCTTGGGATGACATGGTTGATAGACCTCACTGCTTTGCCAGAGATGGTCTGTACCTGGTACCTCTGGGCTTTCTAGTGCTGGCTAAGGCTCTTGCCTCCCCCATACTGCCTTTTTTAGGCAAGATCTCAAAAACAAAACTTCCGATGGGAAAATATCCAGCACAAACAAAATAAGGGTTATGCTAGGAGTTTTAAAAAAAGCTGCACTCTCTGGTAGCATTCCTTTCCTTGGATGATGGAGACATTTGTGCTGTCACAGAAACCTGGTTCAAGGTCACAGAGAGTACCCCAGCCTTGCAAGACTACAATGTCTTCCACACCTTCAGACCACAAAATGAAAATGTGGAAACCAAAGGTGGTGGAGTATCTGTTTACAGAAAGATAAATACTCCTCCAGACTGGTTAGACAGGATAACTCCATGGAGCTACTCCAAGTTCAGATTACCATGGGTAAGACCCCCTTCAAGTCATTTCTAGTTGCAGTTCCCCCTCCATGAACCAAGGTGCACATGTGGCTTAATTGGCTTTACTTGAGTCAATCAAAATACAACCTAACACTCTTGTCATGGGGGATTTTAAGTATCCTACCATCAACTGGGAAACTTATATGAGCACCAACTTACTTGCACAAAAGTTCCTTGATTTTGTTAACTCAAATGCCCTGGAAAAAATTGTACAAAATCCTGCAAGGGGCTCAAATATACTTGACCTGGTTCACACCAACATGAGAGACCATTGTTCTACCATTGTAAAATCAGATCATAAGTGAGTCACTTTTGAAGTAGCTGTGATGACACACCACTGGACCAGTAATCAAAGAGCCTCAATCCTCACCACTGGCACTAGTGGGGGATGTACACTGAGAGGATAGCAAGTACACACACAGTATTTCCAGATACAGCTTTCTGCATCAAGTACAATTTCCCTTAAAAGCACACAGAGTCTGGGGCTGGTTTCTCCCTCTTTCTCCAGATCCCTGATAAGATTCCCCACTGGCACAGCTATAGAGTTGAGATCTCAGCTGAGTGGCTAAGCCAAGACCACTAGCACCCTTTCTGTCCAACCAGTGCTTTCTGTCACTGCCCAAGTAGCTGACACACATGCTCTTTGAGGTTTGATTTATACACACACACACACACACACACACACACACACACACACACACACACACACACACACTTTGAGGTTTGATTTATACACACACACACACACACACACACACACACACACACACACACACACACACACCTGGGAAAGGATGGCACAGGTTTATTAGCTATGCCCCCTTTTGCCCAGACTATAAAGTAGTTATTACTGCCATCAGCCAACTCCTTATCAGGTACTTTAAGGCCCTTAACAAAGAGTGCGCAATCTTACTGTGTAATGTTACTATTAATACAAATGGTAGTTTGACCAAGAGCAAGGCTATTGGGAGTGGCTTACACAGTGTCACCAAATAAATATGCATGTACTCTCAGAATTTACATATCTCTACATAAATCAGCCACAATGAAAGGTTTAAATATATTTAATAATAAGTAATAAAAAAACAAAAAATACTCAATATCTATTCACAGTGACATTAGAGTTCAAAACTACAGGAAATATTTAGAACAACCTTGCAGGGCAGTATCAAATAAATAAAGAAAAACATCTGAACTATGCCTCACTATATTCTTGACTGAATCTAGGAGAATTAGTATACCCTAGTTAACGTACTTAAGAGCAAGGCAGATGTTGTGAATGGATCTTCTAGTTGTTGCCAGTACAAAGACAGAATACAGCATGCTGTGTCTCTCTAAGAGACTTTTTAAATTACTATCTCAAATATTACTGCTGGGATAGCTTGCAGAATGACATAATTTCTTGTCATCTGACTCTATCCTAGGTGAAACTCGTACTGCTGGAATCTGGCAGTATTTAGCATCTACCTGTGAAAATACATAGACCTCAGATCTTTGGCAGATGCTGGAAGTCATAAAGCAATTACATTCTTTTACATTTCAAGACAAGTAATTATTTCACCCTAGAGACAATACAGAAAACACCCTAGTTTTAGACATTGTGTCTCCTTATTGCACTGAAACTGAAAGATATCTTTTTATGGCCTAGCCATAAAGTAATTTAACTTCAGTTGTTTTTTTCTAAAATTTATTAGACTGAGGTTAACCTCCTGTAACCCAGTTTCCACTGTTAAAATATATACATTTAAACAGTTGCATTAGTGCATGTGCATTTCTGTTCTTTTCCAGTAGACCACACTGTAGATCCATTTTAAACACAAGCCTTTTGCAAATATCCTTTTTCAACAAACACATCTGTACAAACAAGTTTGACATATACATAACATACAGTTCTAATACAGTTGTAACACAAGCACCTTATATACATCATGTTAATATTCACAAATGACATAATTATTTACAAAATAACAGACAACTGGGCTGGCAGTATCTCCCTTTGCCAAAGTAGCAATAACTCCAAAACCCATCAGGGGTGGTCAGATTAGAAAACTTCACCAAAGCCAACTATACCCTCCCAGGGGTTGGCATAAATTATTTCCAAGCCCCAGTCCCCACAGATGGTCTTGGCAACTATACTAAAGTATACTCTGATGCCCTGTACCAACACCTACACAAATGTATATACAAATGTATAGACTCGGCTGTGCCAGATAGGGCCAAAGTAAGAGTCTCAAGAAAAAACAAGCCACTCTGGTGGACATCTCACATAAATAAACTATACAAGCAGCATATGAATCTGTTTTCTAAGAATACCAAAGGGAGGTCCTTGCACTGGAAAAGTACCCTCCTAAGCCTAAATAAACAAATAAAAAAACTTATAAAACCCTCTAAGGGCATCTTTGAGAAGAATTTAGCAAACACAGCTAAGGATAACCATAAGGCTTTCTTCAGCTACATCTGTTGCCTAAAAGGTAGGACCCAGACGTGTGCTGAACTAGGTACAAATGATATCACACACTGATCCTGCAGAAATTGCTAACCTACTTGCATTTAGGTTTGGCAAAAATTTCTCCCCTTTACCCCCTCAAAACGTACCACAAATGATACCTTCAACAGCCCCCCACCATATATCTAAAGAACAGGTCATCAAAGTTCTGTCTAAGGCAAAAACCATAGCCGCTGTGGGTCTTGATGCATCCCAGGCTGCATTCTAAACAAACTAAAACAGGAATTATCAACTCCCTTAGGCACCATATTTAACCACAGCCTGAATACAGGATTTGTCCCAGCTGAATGGAAAACCACAACAGTTATCCGCCTCACCAAGGGCAGTTTAGCAACAGATCCAGGAAATTATAGACCCATAAGCCTGACTAGCCTTATCTGCAAGACCATGGAACATATCATCATGGACATCATAAATAAAGATATAGGTGACCCTCAAACCCTTGATCCAACCCAGTTCAGCTTTGTAAAGGGTCGATCATGCCTGTTATACCTAGTAGACTTCTTTGAAACTATAACCAGGTCCATAGATGAGGGCAAATTGGTACACACAGCATATGTGGACTTGGTGAAGGCGTTTTGACACAATCTCCCATTCAGGCATTATTGACAAACTCATCCACCTAAATGTCAACCCCTTTGTTGTTAGATGGGTCACAAATTGGCTCACTGACCATAGACATGCTATCAAAGTGGGTGATTCCACCTCAGCCAGCAGACCTGTCACCAGTGGAGTTCTACATGGGTCAGTACTGTGCCCCCGTTTGTTTGGTATTTACTTCTCAGAGGTTCAGGCCAAAACAAAGGGGCTGTGGCTGACCAAGTTTACTGACAACTACAAACTTGGTGTGACAATTCCCCAAATGGTGTACTCCAAGAGGGGCTTACACAGACCAACAATCTGTGCAAAAGCCATGGACTAAAACTAAATGCAAAAAAAAAAAATGTGTCATTATCCCCTTCAGTAAAAGCAATCTCCCTACTATCTATAAAATAAACAACAATACCTTAAGTATGAATGCTGGATTTGGGCACACAAGTAGACTGTGACATAAACTTTGACCACCATGGGTCCACTTTAGTAAGAAAGGCATTCTACATCACACATTTGATTAGCAAAGGCATAGCCTCAAGAACAAAAGAGGGTACAACACCCCTATATTCATCCTTTATTAGGCTCATAATTAAGTATAATGCCCCCTTTGGTATGTACCATACCAGGCACCTGCAGCCACCAGAGATTTTTAACTAAGAAGATCCAGGGTCTTCAGCACATGCCTTACATGGACATACTGAAGTCTTTGTCATTTTACTCAGTAGCATATAGGCTGCTTAGGGGAGACTTGGCTTACAAAGCAATCTATGACACCAGCCTGATGCAGTTGCTACACATCTGTAAGTCACATGGGACTAGAATTATCCTCTCCAGTGACCTAAATCTGGCCTGCAATTTAAAGAGGACATGCTGGAGAGACAAATTCATCTCTGAGAGCTTGTCACTTCTCTGAAATAGGCTACCAATTCATGTTAAACGGAGCACCTCTATGACTGTGTTCAGAAGGAGCCTAGATGAATGGATGGAAAACTACAAATTCTTTTTCAGGAATAGCTCCCACATCCCTCTCGGACATGGGCAGTCATTACTAATGATAATCTTAGGCATTGACTAGACTTCTCTCTTGAAATATGATGGGTGTAATAGGCTAGGCTTAAATCGACCCTCGGGTCAGTAACCTAGTAACCTCCTATGAACCTATGAAGATGGGTGTCACTGAAAAGTGTTTTATGGGTAAGAAAAAGGAGTAAGATGCCTGCCACTACTTTTATAGTGACACTATGCTGCTCATTTTTAGGGGAGGGGGCTACAAATCAGTAGATTTTATTTGTGATGGTCTGTAGGTCTTTTGAGGCTTTTAGTAGATGCATGGGCAATACTCATAGGGAGTAATCTAATTTTGGCAAAAGGATATTTTTGCCAGTTGCAGTTCTCCCTTCAGATGTGAGAAAGTATGACATTCTGGGTCATACAAAAAAGGGTAGAACTGATCTTTTGCTGCCACATTGTTGATGTGTATAGACATGTTTAATTTGGGATGAAGTGCTATAATCTAAGTTTTAAAATCAGAGTATGTGTTCCATGTTTGTTATATGCTGGGGGCGGGAGTGGTGAAAATTTGACAGGTGTTTTTTTTTATTTTTTTGAAGTACCAAAACACATTACTGTAGTTTTTGGAGGGAAACTTGCAGTTCTTTAAGTATAGCATGCTAACATGAGAGGAGTGGTAGAAGTCACTGTTGTGTAGTACCTCCTTTAAGCAGGTTGGCAAAGCACTGTGGATCTTTATACCTAATATTTAATGTTGTATATTTTTAGATTAGTGTAGGATGGCTGATAATGTTAAAACACATTTAATAGGCTACACTGCACAGCTTCTTTTAATGCCCTGACAGCATTCTTCTGGAATGAGAGCTGTGATTTTACTCTGTATGCAGTAATCATATTAGGAACCTTGAAACTGAGTCAATGGGTGCTCAGAAAGTAAGCCAGCCAATGATGAACATGTTTTCCTTTAACTAAATGGCTGATTAGCAGAACCATGTCTGTAGTTATCTGCGTCCTTCCACAATGGTAGTATGATGCATTCCTTAAATGATCTTAAAAGACTGGGTGGCACAGTGGTGCAGCGGTTAATGCTGTCATCTCAGAGCAAGAGGTTCTCCGGTTCGATTCTTGGCTGGGGTGCCTTCTGTGTAGAGTTTGCTTGTCCTCTCTGCATTTATGTGGGTTTCCTCCAGGTACTCCAGTTTCCGCCCACATTCCAAAGACATGCGTCTGGAGCATTTCTCCCCAGGCCTCTGCTGAAAATAGGCTCTGCCCTAGTCAGACTTTCCCAGTCAACAAATGTTAAATAAATAAAATCTAAAGACTTGTTCTTACTATCAGCATAAGAGATTATGCATCTCAGTTGTCAGCTGTAAGTATGATTTCAGAGTCCATATCACTTTGCTGACAGATTTGATGCTGTCAGGCTGAAGCTTGATAGAAAGAGAAAATCTCTGTTAGAAAATTGTGGTAAATTGGCTATGGAGATGCTGTTCTGCTTGAAATATACAATTAAAATCAACTCAGACTACTTAAGTGGCTAAACCTAAACATACAGTAGTACATTATAAAATAAATAAGCGCAAGCAAACTATACTGATCACAGTTGCAAATAATGATTTTTTAAACAGTCCAGTAAAATATATATATATATATATATATATATATATATATATATATATATATATATATATATATATATATAAAAATATAAAATATATATATATATATATATATATATATATATATATACATATACATATATATATATATATATATATACATATATATATATATATATATATATATATATATATATATATATATATATATTATATATAAAACATGATTCAGTAGCAAATTGTGAAGGCTAAACAGAGATACATAAGGTACCTTGTGTTAAAAGGGTAACATTCTGTAATCCTTTTTTTCCAGTACATACATTTCTAAACTCATATAGGTATCATTGCAGTCTGTTCCAGTGGCACAGGCTAAGCTATTGGGAATAACCATAGACTCCCACCTAAAATTTGATAGTCATCTCAACTGAACTATTAAAAAGGTACATGCCAAACTGGGGTCACTCTACCGTATCAAACCATTTCTTACCAACAACACAAGATCAGCCATTGCTCGCTCCCAACTTCTATCCACCCTACTCTATGCATCTCCCATTCTGACTAATCTCAACAAAACTGAACTAAGCAAAATGGAAGCCTGCTATAACAGAATTGCCCGCTTTGCTGCAAATTGCTCATATAGAACTCATCACTGTACTGCTTTGAGACAGCTCCACTGGCTTGAACTGCTCAACCTCCTAACCTACAATCAGCTCTGCCTCTGTCATTCTATCTATTACCTCCCCAATAAGTGTCCTGCCCTCAAAAACCTAGTACAACATCACTCAGCCAAAAGGCCTCTTAGATCATCAAGCAAACTACTACTAGAAGTCACCAACAGCTACAATAGCTTTGGAGATGCACTATATAGTAGTTCAGTGGCTAAAAAATGGAACTCTGTCCCTACTAGCATTCAAAACACATCATCCAAAGCCTCCTTTAAAGACCTCATCAGGCAACATCTCAAGCAAAGTTGGCAGTGCCATGATTGCTCCTCAGGCTAGTGAAAGCGGATAACATATACATAGTAAATCTAGAACACTTGATAATAGTTTTCAATCTTACTCACAAACACTGGCTAATCAACAATGCATGTACTGTACCTGTGTACTATGTATGTATTCTACCTATGTTCCAAATTTGAGCTGTACAACAGAAATCTATTAATTACCTTTATTTTTAAAATTAATATTTTTTTGTTTGTTCTCTCCACTGTAACTGTTTATGTGCCGCATACCACTGTAAAAACATGTCTCTTGTAATTTGTGTGTATACTGATCATGTCTAAATAATTAAATGTGTCTGTAATTTTTCTTTGTGGAGCTTTTCTCCCCGGGCCTCTGCTGAAAAAGGGCCTTTACGGCTCAGTCAGACACCCCCAGTTAACAAATGTAAAATAAATAAAGTAAATAAAATAAATAGTACTTCATGTTGCCGCTTCAATGCTCTTGTTTCTCCAGTGGGGATCCAGGAAGGTGTGACTTCTGTGCAGAATTTACATGTCCTCTGTTTGTCCATGTGGGTTTTCAAGGGGAGATCTGGTTTCTTCCACATCCTACAGACATGTGATCAGGTAAAGTGGCAATCTATTAAAATTACCTTAGGTGAACATATAATTTATTAATGAATGTGTGCGTGTGTCCTTTGTCCTTGGGCACTGCATCCAGGATTGGTACTCTACCTTCTCCGTTTACTTACAGGGAGAAGCTCCAACTCCCCAACTCCCCTGCAACCCAGACTACTGTAAGGTGGGTATTAGGGAATGAATATGTGAACAAACTTATAACTGTTGAACTAACATGCAAAGGGGAGACCAAGCAAATTAGTAGTTACTAAATTAACAATCCAAAGGCTAAATAAAACTGTTTTAAAAGGAGGACTGTGCAAATTCACTTTACCATGTTACCCAGTAAATAGAACATGGCATACAGATATGGACAACATGTTTGCATTTCACAAATAAGCATCCAAAATTTTATTATAATAAAATTGCTGCTGTAAAATGTTCTCTAGACCACATATGTCTGACCTGAATTCCAGATAACAGCAACTATATTCAATTCTAATTACTTCTACATCTACAGAAAATGAGAAATCAAGTAATCGTATGTTGTGAATGAATACTTTTACTGTGTTGCTTATTAAGAGAGAGAGAGAGAGAGAGAGAGAGAGAGAGAGAGAGTGTGTGTGTGTTTGCATTATCCAAACCAAACACATGTATGAAAAAGTAGTGCTGATTTCATACTTTCTGGCAAGAATAACCTTGAAAACCTGTTTCATATATATTTATGCTCTGGTCCTTTTGACATTTTATTTACACTGGAAAGCAAGGCTACAACTCCTACAAACAGTGCAGCAGCAGAAAACCAGGGGTTTGAATATGTTTATCTGCCAGAAATTTAGCATTATTCTAAGTTAACACATCTATGAAATAGGAACCAAGAATCTATCATACCCAGGTATATATGCTTATCTGTCAGTCAGCTAACATTGTTTTTCTTCTTGCTCAATTTAAGTCAAATGTCTGCAGCTAACACACATAGCTGTTTCTGAATTAAAACCTGCATTTTCAGACAGCAAAGTTCTTTGAAAGTCTGCCACAGCAAAAAAAATAAATAAAATAACAGAGATAGTTTCTTCCCTTGGATGATTCACTAATAAAATACAGTATACCTTTTGAGAAACATATGTGGGTAAAGCCCTTATCAGATCTTATTGGTTTGAAGCTGGTATATGAATCAGATCCTACAACAATTACAGGCTGCTGACAACTGCTAATCCATGTTTCAGTAAGCATTCCTATGGCTATAATTTCCAAAGACATTAAGTTCTCCAAGACTTTTTATTTATACTTTTACCATTAAAAGCATCCCATCATTACTTAAAATCATGGAAATAATAGACGTACCATAAAAATCTAAATTTGTCAGTTCTGATTTAAGAATCTCATTGTCAATATGAACTAGTAGCTGGTACAGAGGTTGAGGCTACAAGCTGTAGCTCATGTGCTACAGGATTTGATTTGCCAACTTGACCAAGTACCTTAATCAGGCCTTGCTGCAAGATCGCCCCTCAAAAGGGATTGTCTGCCCAAAATGCCCAACCTGGTAAACAAATAGGCTATTATTTAGATGAAAATTTTCCATGGCTAAGAAGAGCTTTTTAGACACAAAGTTCTCTCAGTAACGTAAGTGATCATTTCCTTGTATGAAGGCACATCTTTTTAAGGTACTAGCAATATTCCATTTTGCATATGAACATTTTGATAAAGAAAGAACATCTTTAAACATAAACTTTATGCCATCATTTTTACAAAATCCTTCACAATGTCATCAATGTGAGTATTCATTATGTCACTGTGTCCAGCCATTGTGACAATTTCTTTATAATACTGTACTTCCCATTCAGCCTAATTACTGCTTCCTTAATGTTAAAGATTTTTACGTCTACTCAGACATCTAATAGCAACAGCATGCCTGGACAGCCCAGACAGCACCTTCCTCAATCTCATTATTACAGGATTGTCAATTACCAGCAGCTGGCCTCTGAATCCATTATTTTCTGAGGTTATTATTAAGTTGTTGTAAGTTCAGGGAGTTCTGCTAGATGGTGCTCTGAGATAAACAACATTGATTATAATGTTGCTGTACCTCTGTGTCTTTCTATGTCAATGAATCTATTTTGTACTTAAAGCAGGTAGAAGACCATTGCTCCCGCACTGCATGCCTTTCTTTTATGCTTTTGCAAAATTAATATGAGAGATTCCTGCACTGGCATAGGAGTGAATCCTCTGTGTTCTACATGAGAAACTCCCTCTAGAGAACATGTTTTACTTTTATTCTGCCTTCTCTCATTCAGTGAGTCCTGGAAAGAATTAAGGAACTTAGGGTTTTCAATGAAATTATTTGTTTTTTATCAGTGTGACATGTGGTTGCTACAGTCACATTTGCCTTTACAGGGAATTAAGTTAAATCATTAGTATTAACTGAATCCAAACTAGTCTGCACTATGTAGGTATTAATGTTGGTGCCCAGTTCTGTGGAATTGCTTTCCTGAGCAAGTTTTACCATACCTGTCACACCAATCACATCCTGTCACACCAATCACATCCTGTCACACCAATCACATCCTGTCACACCAATCACATCATGTCACACCAATCACATCATGTCACACCAATCACATCATGTCACACCAATCACATCATAGACCTATGTAGTCAAAATTCACCTGTACTGACACGTCACTGTATATACGTTGTATCTTAACAACTCCTGTACCATTTTAGTAGGTACAGGTACTTTCTGCAGATGTCATTTCCTTGTAGAAAAACATTATTTTCCCGAGGTAACATTTTGTGGATATTATACTGTCACAGAAAACGTCTATCTAGAAATCTGTGAAAAAGAAGTTATGTGTATCCATTGTTTTACATTTACAAGATCAAACAAAGAGAATATTTACTTATGTAAATATTAGCTGTTTCATACATGGGGAAAACCAAAAGTAAACTTTTCAGAGTTTCAGTAAGTTGACCAGTTTTTACACTGTTACAGTTAATATCACTGGAAGGATAACAACTCATTATAGACTGGCGTGACCTAATTGCTGTAAATCAGAAATAATGCTCTAATGTAGTATCTGCCCTCAAAAGCTGTCCTGAAAAGTTTGGACTTTTTTTGGCACCAAGATTCTTGCTGATATCAGTGTGTGACCCATTGGCATACACACTTCTGGAAATCCTTTGACTGTGAGTTAAAGGACATGTTCCTCTGATCACAAGTCTAAGGATGACATTTCTAAGAAGCAGATGGGGAATAATAAGCAGAGCAGATTGAGGACACACTGCAATATTTCAGTGTCAGGAACACAGCCTGTCATTTGCAGCCATCTCAGAAGAAAATGTTGGTCCAACTTACTGAAAATGAATTAACAGCAAGCATTGCTATATCTGCACTATTTATGCATTGTAATGACCCAAGATCAACTTTTTCAGGAACTTTAGATGTGAAAATCAGAAAATAATAACCATACTACATGCCACACTAATGCTTGCTTGTGCCCCAAATATTTGTACGTCATGAAAATATTTCATAATAATTATAGGCAGAACACAATCTAGTTTATTTAACAGTAAGAAATAATATAACCATTGAAAAAATAGAGTCATGTTTAAAAGACAAAAATGTCATGGAAAAATAAAGTCAGGTTGCACCTAAATGGGTCACATTCCAAACTTCTACAAAGAGTTAGCCCTTGCAAATGATCTTCTAATGTGATGTACACTATAAAGGAGAATACACTAGAGCACGGGCTATTCCTTTTGATTGTGAAAGCAGGTGCTAAACAGTATAAAAAGGTACCCATTTCCATTTACACCTCCCTTTTTCACCTTTGGTCCCTGAAACTACTTCTGGAGTGAAACATGATATATAGCAAGCTAACTGCAGCTATCTTTTTTCTTTAGTGTGTGATTAATACTTGATTTGCTTATATAGCGACAGCTCACTGGCTTCATGATAAACTTGAAACCCTCATCCAAAGTGAGACTGTCCATTCCACTGTATCCACTGTGCTACAATCATGATCCCATCTAACTTCCCAGGAATCCTCATAGGCAGATACCACTAGCTATGTACTCTACAAACACCAGTAACAAAGCAACAAAATTCTGTTGTGTTGTTGAGCTCCTACAGTAGTACTATCATCATGGTTGCATGCAAACTGCACTAAAGGTGTTCCAGTTAATCCTCCAGTAACACAGCTCTAGACCCAGTTAAGCCAAATCAGTGGTGCAAGAACAGGCTACAATAACATAGCAGAAAATATTGTAAAAATGTATTGCCATTGCCTCCGTATCGCAGACCTCCCATCATTGCTCTGGTACAATAACAGAGGCTTTAAAACCATCTTGGACATACGATGGAATTATATAAAAATAAAAAATATTACTCCTGCTGGTTGAGACTGCAGACTTCATAACTAACTGAAAGAATAAAAATAATAAAAGCACAATAAATGTAAAAAGAAACATTAAAGGGAGAGTGCAAACCAAACATATAAATGTGTACATGAGGGTTGTCTTCCTTCCTCTCCCCCCACCACTTCCAAAAGCCATATTCATGGAGGAAAGGAGCAGTGGTCTGAATGATAGATGGTCTGGATTCCGTCTCATAATACATTGTTTAATTCCTTTCCAGAATATTGTGGGACTAGAAATGGAAGTTATTTGGAAGTTTACAAAATGTCTGCATTTTAACTTTCTGATTGGTGTTTTGCGATCATTCTTAAGATGTTTGTAAAACTGAAAAGATTGTGGAGCATGTTCATGCTGCAGTGAGTGGTCCATGCCTTGTCCACCTCTTCTATGAGTCCCAAAATGGATACGTTATACTATTTATAATATGCTAATTTTTTCTGCCTGATACCATTGATAGTTAAATGGTCTAGCCCTTTCATAAAAGTGGCCATGAAGAATTGTTTGAGTATATCATGAATGGCAGATGAGACATGAATGGCTGTCGAGTCCACTACTGAGAAGAACAAACATAAAGAGCACTCCATCAATTTTACTTCTACTTTTTAGGCATCCTAGACACAGCTTTACTTATTTATTATTCCATGTGGCCAAGATTGGAGAATGGACATTGAAGGAGTAAGACATACTGCCAACAACACTGGTCAGTTGTGGGTGCACACAGAGCCCTAGGTCTAGCAGACTGTCCACCAACTGTTTTAGTGGAAAAGGAATTAATTTGCTGCTATGAATGTAGGATGTCTGTAAAGTGAGCATTACTGTCTGTTCCCTTGACCATGAACTAGCTGTATAATGAAATCTTCTGAGAATGCATGTGTATATTTATTTACTTACATATTTATTTTTGAAGCTTGGTAACTGGGTTTATCATTTGGTGCATGGCCCTTTTAAGTCATTTCTTCTTCTTTTGGCTTTTCCCGGTTAGGGGTCGCCACAGTGGATCACCTGTCCACTCATGATTGGCAGTGGAGTTTTACGGTGTCGAGTTGCCAGCCCAGCACCCAACCTTCCACGGAAGGCACACACATGCACACTCATGCCTAGGGCCAATTTATAGTGTTCAATCCACCTACAGCATGTCTTTGGGATGTGGAAAGAAACTGGAGCACCCGGAGGAAACCCATGCGACCACAGGGAGGACATGCAGACTCCCCACAGAAGGCACCCCAGCCAAGGATTGAACCAGAGAACCACTCACTGTGAGGCAGCAATGCTAAATGCTGCACCACCGTGGCTGCCCCCATGGCCCTTTTAAGTCACTACCTAGGCCATAAGGCAACAGGATACATACCTAAATTTATAGAAATGTAACATTTATGAATATAACATATATAGATGTAAAGTGTGTATTAACCAACGTTAAGATGCAGTTAAACTGAGGAGTTATAGGTCAAAGTACAGAAAGGCAATGTCAGTAATATAAGCATGTCATGACTAACAACAGCAGTGAGTATAAAGTTGTAAGGTGCAGCTGAGAAGCAGTGGAATAAAGGTAATCAGTGTTAACCTAAGTCCCCAAAACAGAATTATTTAAAATCTGTAATCAGGAACTCTTTTTATTTTCTGTTAAAGAGTGGAAGATCTTTTAAAACAGAAATTTGAGTAAGAAATCTATTCCATGTGGCTGGAAATGGTTTAGGAAATAGTTTTCGCAGATGGCAGTGTTACTACATTGAGAATACAATGGCTCCTACACTGTTAATTTGTTGGTAAAGTGGGGCAATATCTGTCATTAAGCAGTTTAAAAGTAAGAGTATTGAGAAACAAGTCCTCACAGTGACTGGGAGGAATTTAGCCTTGGAAACAGTGGAACAGTGGTACTCAGTAGGGCAGGCCAGATGAATGCGTCTAATAATCTTATTTTCCATGGTCTGAACTGTTGCAGTGTTTAAATCTGATAAAGGGGTAGTTACAGATAGGGTGTATTCAAGTCACAGGAGTAATCTGATGGGATTTTCACACTGAGCTAATCGAAGGAAGGACACTGAGCAAACTCAGATCTATAATATATAACATTAAGTATCCTGTTTTTTTGCTTATTTCTTCGAGTTATTTATAGCACTTTGCCTATTGTATATTTTTATAGCTAGTTTCACTGTGTGTGAGGTATTAACTGGAAATTGTCCACTTTTATTAAGCATCTGTTGGGTTGCTTGATTCTGATAACTTGTTTGCAGTTAAAAGCTTTCTCTAGAGGCTCCTTTAGCTGTTTAAAACTTTCATTTAAAGGCTCACTGCTGCTTTCCTGCTGTGAGAAACATTTCTGCAGTTTGTTTCCCACCCTCCCTATTGGTATGCTATTCTTATAGTTGGTGGCTTTGCAGTTGCCCGCCCCTACTGTAAATTTGATCTGGGACCCTCCTCCCAGTCTAGTGTTATTACCTCATTCTACCTAATACAGGGAGAACATTTGAGAAGGCCAATCAGCTTAGTTTCTGCTCCTCCTTTCTCTCTTTCCACTTAAAAGGTCACTGTCAGCTGCCTGTTGGGTGCCAGGATCCGCCACATAACACATGCACTCCGGTCACTCCACAACAAGTAAAAATATGACTCTGTCATCGTCCATGTTGGTGTGAATGACCTGAGACTACCTCCCTGGACTACATGAAAAGGGACATGGAGGAGCTGTCTGATCTTGTAGCCCAGGCAGGTATGACCCTAGCCCTGAGTAGCATCCTGCCATCACCCAGAATTATACCACAGTACAAGGAAAAAATGACTGACTTCAATAATTAGCTAAGCTTCTGGTGTCATTCTAAGGGGATCCAGTATTTGTCTGCCTGGGATGACATGATCGACAAACAACGATGCTTTGCCAGAGATGGCCTGCACCTGTCACCCCTGGAATTCAAGATACTGGCTAAGGCTCTTGCCACCTCTATAGTGCCTTTTTTAGGCAAGGTTCAAATGACAAATTCACCACCATAACAGGTACAAGCAAGAAGAGTCTGAGTGTATTGCTACTCAATGCTAGAAGCCTAAACCTCAAAATGAACTCACTTGAGGCACACCTTAAAATGGAGAACATCGACATCTGTGCAGTGACGGAGACCTAGTTGAAGACTCTAGAGAGTACCCCTGCATTACCAGGCTATAATTCATACCACACCTTTCGGCCACCTAACCTGGACTGAAACACTAAAGGCGGAGCAGTCCATATTCATTAAGGATATCCACACCTCCAGGCTAGTTGCTCAGCATAATGCATCCAAGTGCAACTACCTCTGGACAAGACTGCAATCCAAATTGTAGCTTGCTACAGATCCCCCACCATGCCCCAGGATTCCCACTCCTCATTTATTGATACACTGGAAAATATTAGGGTACAACCTAACACCCTAATAATGGGCGATTTCAACTACCCCACCATTAACTGGGAAAACTACTCATGTACCAACTCTTGTGCTCAATGTTTTCTGGAATTCATAAATTCCAATGCCTTGGATCAACTTATCCACACCCCCATCAGGGGCAACAATATCCTAGACCTGGTTATTACCAACATGGGCAACTGGTGCTCCACACCAGAGGTCAATTCCTCGTTGGTCAGATCTGACCACAAGCTAATCACCCTAGACATCCACATCCCTCCCCCGTTAGGGAAACCACAGTAAAAAATTTCTCCAAAGCCAACTTCACGCTTCTTAAGACAGAAGTGGCAAACTTCACGACACCCATGCTGACGGATAATAGAGGTATGACTGCTGAATCCTACACAAATGCACTTTATAAGCACTTACACGAGTGCATGGATTGTGCAATCCCTAACAGAACCAAGATGCTATCCTCCAAAAAAAAGGGAGACAATCTGGTGGTGCCATGCCATTAACAAACTCTACAACAGAAGAAAGAAACTGTTGCAAAAAAGAGTAAAATCCCATGATTGGAGAAACTCCCTGGTCAGCCTCAGTAAGAAGATGAGATCCCTCATAAAATCCTCCAAAGCTAGTTACGAAAACAAAATTGCCACTGACTCTAAAGACAACCACAAAGCATTCTATAGCTATGTCAAGAATCTCAATGGCAACACTCAGATCTGCTCTGAGTTACAGCACAATGGCACTAAATATACAGAACCAACTGATATTGCCAACATCTTGGCAGATAGGTTCAGTGCTGACTTTGCCCCCCTGTCATCCCCTAAATGGCCCATCTCTATACCAGAAGAATGCAAAGTTCCTGTAATCATGGCTGTACAGGTAAAAAACACACTATCCAAAGCCAAGAACACAGCATCCATGGGACCTGACAACATCCCAGGCTGTGTTCTACATGAACTACAGAACGAACTGGCACCCCACCTAAGTGCCATGTTCAATCATAGCCTCACCTCAGGCTATGTGCCCACTGAATGGCGCACAGTGACAGTTATCCCACTCCACAAAGGGGGAGCCACCACAGACCCCAGAAACTACCGCCCTATTAGCCTAATGGGCCTGGTCTGCAAGGCCATGGAATGTATCATCATGGAACTTATAAACAATGACATTGGTAATCTCCAAACTCAGGACCCATCCCAGTTCAGGTTTGTAAAAGGCAGATAATGTCTCCTAAACCTGATAGACTTCTTTGAAGCAGTCATCAAAGCCGTTGATGAGGGTAAGGTGGTTCACACAGCCTATCTAGATCTCGCCAAGGCTTTCGACACCATCCACCATAATCTGGAATTATAGATAAACTCACTAAACTAGGTATAAATCCCTATGTCACAAGATGGGTTGCCAACTGGCTCACTGACAGAACCCGCACTGTGAAAGTAGCAGACTTTGAATCCAACTTCAGACCAGTGACAAGTGGTGGAGTACCACAAGGTTCAGTCCTGGGTCCTCTCCTGTTTGGTATCTACTTCTCTGAAGTACAGGCTAACACAGAAGGTCTTTGGCTAACAAAGTTCACAGATGACTGCAAACTAGGAGCCATAATCAAAACTCCAAAAGATGTGGACATCCTACAAAAGGGCCTCGCTGAGACAGATGCCTGGTGTCAAAGCCATGGCCTCAAACTCAAGCCAAAAAGTGCATTGTCATCCCTTTTGGTAAAAACTCTGTACCCATGAACTACCACATAGGCGGTAGTCTACTTAACACCGAAAGTGTGATGAGACCTTGGGACACAGGTGGACAGTAGTATCTCCTTTGATAATCACATTGCCACAGTAGTCAGGAAATCCTTCTATGTGGCACACCTCATCACAAAAGGTTTCTCATCCAGGAAAAAAGAGGTCATTGTTCCCCTCTACTTGTCACTCATTAGACCCATTATAGAGTACAATGCCTCTTTTGGTATGTACCTCACAAGACATCTACAACAACTAGAAAAGCCACAGAAATACCTCACAAAGAGGATTGCTGGCCTCAAACAGATGCCCTACGCAGACCATCTCAAAAAACTGCAGCTTTACTCTGTCGCATATCGCCTACTCAGAGGTGATCTCTGCCTAACACACAAAGCTATGTCAAACCCAGAGCTTTTAGACATGCTCCACTTAAAGAAATCCCAATCCCTACGAGCTACACAATCTAGGGACCTAAACCTTGTCACCACAATAAACCGAACATGCTAGACGGATAGATTCCTGTCCCAGAGACTTCCCATACTCTGGAACAAACTACCTATCTATATCAAACAAAGCTCCTCATTAGCACTCTTCAAGAAAAATCTTGATGATTGGATGGGAGATAGGAAATTCACCCCGGGGATCACTTCTGTGGCTCTGATTGACAGTGGCATAGGAAAATAATTTTCTTGGGTGGCAAAAGCCAGGGTACCTTTTGGCTAGGCTTATATAGGCCCCAGGGCCAATAGCCTAGTACCTACCTATGAACCTATGAACCTATGAATGGCTCATCAGGTGTCTGGAGTGAGTAGAGTGTGAAAATTTACAGGCCACCTTCAGTTAAAAGAATACTTTAGCTATGGGACAGTCAGTGTGATTTTGAAAACAGTGTGTGTCATAAATAAAACGTCCAGTTATCTTTTATTTACTTTTATTTATTATGACTGTAGAATTGGTATGTTAATGGAGAGTTTGTTGAAGGTAATCCACTTCCTTACAAGCTGATAAAGGTAGACTTATGAGTGGTAATAATGTCATCAGTTTGGAAAGTAATATTAAGGTGTGGCAGGTTCCTGGGAAGGTTGCTTATGTATAATGAGAAAAGAAGTAGTCCTGGTACAAATCTTTCAAGGACTCTGACATTAAGAAATCCTGAGGAGAAGTATTAATTTTTCTAGATATGCACAAAGACTGTAACTTTAGAAGAGCTATCATAGTCAAACAGTTTGTTAAGTGGAATTTTATGGTTAACAGTTTCAAATGCTCTATTAAGATCTAGGAAGATAGTTCATGTCAACATATTATCTTTTGCCATATTTGAGTAAACATCTGAGGTGAAGAAAATTTTTCTTGGACAGAGTTTAGACTCACAGTCCTATAACATGTCTATCCATCACAGATGTAGTATTAGAGCTTGTTTGTCTAGGAAAAAGAAAGGTATCAACTGACTTCACCCTTCTCTCAAGCTTCATTCTTGAGGGTTACCTCCAGAATACTTGCTTGAGGTAGTTATGGAGGAAGAATTATCATGCCAGGCTGATGCCAGACTAAAGACAACTGATTTAAAAATATTATATATTCATTTCTCTCTTTCTTACTTCCTACTAGTAGCATATTTGGTCTATAAAATATGTGTAAATTTGTAACTTACTCTCTTCTAAGTGTAAAAGGGGATGGAAGGAATGGAAATCCGTAAATATAACTTCTTGCATCTCCTATACTAGCAGGTCATACAATGGCATCATAATTCACTTCAAATAATTATTTAGTTAGAACTTTTTAATATAAAGAGAGCAAACAACAAAATATAGACCGTTAAGAGACGCATGTTGACATCCTTCATATTGGTACTTTCTATTGTCACTGGGCTGATATAATTAAGCCCTTGTCCTTTATAGGTGGTAAAACTGGCTTAGTTACTTATGCTAAGGGAAAAGTAACACATGAGAAAAAGCTGATATAGTGCTTTCTTCTAAAGGAAATACTGTCATGGCTTTTGGGGAGCACAACTGTGAACCTAAAAGGTGTATAAATATCTCAGCCCAGTCTTTGTTCTGTTTTGTCTTTGCTTGGAAGATCTTGATGTGATCACGTCACTGTAAGTTTCCTATCTGCAATTTCTATTAATTTTTAGGAATTTATAACAGTCAAAGGTTTAGTACTCTTTAAGTCAGAGATATTTAGATATACGTATGTAGCTATCTAAGACAGTGACTTTCTATAAATATTCTTGTGTGTTTAAATTAATGTTATTTTATTCTTCATTGTTAATTTTCGAATTCCTTTACATATTTAAAGTGTAAATGCGATGTTATCTTATTGTTCAAGTAAAATGTATTTATTCATGCTTCATCTCTTGTGGATAACCTTTTTACTGTGTATGTGTGATTGCTCTTTATTATCTTACATATGGAATATCATTTACCACTGCAAGAAGTGGTGGCTTTGCCTAGAGTGTTTAGGCCTATAGCCAGTGAAAATATTAATCTGTATGATTTCATATTTGTCTTAATTAAGACCAGTAGGTAGCTATATGTCCCTGGTCATTCCAGGGTGATAGCAGTATGATTGTGACTGGAAGAAAAAGAATTGGAGAATTGTGCCAGCTTGCCAGCCTTACCTGTAAATTCTGTATATATCTGCGTATGACAATAACAACTTGCTTGAAAGGCAGGTAATATGAATAAGTAACACTGGAAGACACCGTGGTTCACAAAGAAAATGACAAGAAAGGGGCCTGGGGTGCTAGTTCAAAGACTTAAGTCTGAAAGTGCTGTATGTGCTGTGCAATCTGGATTTTGAAGGTTCATTCACAGGAGAGCAGTGTCTGTTCCCTTTATGCTCTTGGGATCAGGGTGCATTCTGTGAAATGATTATTGAGTTAAACCTATGTACACTTTCTATTATTTTAGCTTGCTGGGTACCAAGATGACATTCTTCTGGTGCCAGCTAGGATGTTTCCTTTATAAATTTCATAATTGCTAGCATTGTTTACCACCAGTCATCACATTTTGGTGACAGTGACCTTTTCATCCCACCAGAATTCAGTAATGGCAATGATTTGTGTATTGTAGTGTGATCCCAAGTTTTTAACTGTGCCCATTCATCAAAAATACTGCAGATATTCAAGGATTTTATATATATATATATATATATATATATATATATACATAGATATGGTTATGTTATGAAATATTGAAAACTCAAAATATCGAACCTCAAAATATCTAAAAAGAAAAAATGTGAAAGCACCAAACACTGAAAGCTCATGACATTGAATCACAAAATATCTAATAATTCTGTCTAACTGGAAATACCCTATATCATACAAACCAACTTTGGAAATACCCTATATCATACAAACCAGCTACAAAACCGATATTAAGTGTCATCTTGGTAGTATTGTTAGGGAAAGTGCCTTAGTAATGTAATGTGTAGGGTTAGGGTTAGTACATATGAGTGAAGTTGGCAGGGTGGGGTTCGCTTTGGTTGATAAAACAGATGATCAAGTGGTGTTTGAGACTGACAGTCCCTGCAGCTGGGGAATATGCCCTTTTCATGGGGATTGTTCAAGCCTGAATTTGAAATAATTAGCAGGGCAGGTGGGGTGCAGGGTGGCTTGCTCCACTACAACAAACATATTTTTAATTTGTTTTCTGTGAGGTTAATTGTCAGAGCATGTGCATCACCTTGTCAAGATTGTGTTGTTGATGTTAACGAAGTTCACCTTTTGCTACAATTGAGCTAGTCACTAAATCCATATATATATATATATATATATATATATATATATATATATATATATGTATGTGTGTGTGTATATACATATATATATATATATATATATATAGATAGATATATAAAATTTATTTACTATCACAGTCTTGAAGTGTACAGTCTTGAAAATCATAATCCAAAGATCATAATATCGAAAGACCAAAATCTGAAGACAGCAATGTCTAAAAATCTTGAATACTGAATCCCCTACCAGTGTAAACCCAGGAAAGGGAGTTTACATTTCCTGTAGTGGTGTGAACCTAGGAACAAGTGCTAGAATAAGTCCCACAAGGCAGCAAGTCCTTGCATTCAATATTGTTGTCTTCACTGTTTTGGTCTTTTGATACTATGGTCTCAGGTTTACGATTTTCAATATTGTGAGCTTCAGGATTGTGATAGTAAACCTAAATGAAATTTCGGTCATTTGGTGTCGGGCAAATGGGTGTCTGTCAATTGGAAGTTAGGGCAAATGAAGTAGACCCATATAACTATATATATATATATATATATATATATATATATATATATATATATATATATATATATATATATATATATATATATATATATATATATATATATTATAAAACCACGGCTTGGAAGAAAAGTACTTATTATAATTAAACTTCTATATATACGGAAATAAAAATCGACTCTAGTCATTTTTTATTTCAGTCGATTTTTATTTCCGTATATATAGAAGTTTAATTATTTTATATAGA
This sequence comes from Protopterus annectens, assembly GCF_019279795.1. Taxonomy (NCBI): domain Eukaryota; kingdom Metazoa; phylum Chordata; order Ceratodontiformes; family Protopteridae; genus Protopterus; species Protopterus annectens. The sequence goes on from NC_056733.1 coordinate 503,402,900, forward strand.
TATATAGATATATATATATATATATATATATATATATATATATATATATATATATATATGTGTGTGTGTGTGTGTGTGTGTGTGTGTGTGTGTGTATATCAGTGGTGTTTGGTGACTTCAAATCAAAGGGGGGCTGCAGGAGACAGCTGAATGGGTGGGGGTCAATGGGAATGGGTGTGGCCAACTAGAAAGGGGAGGAGCTGTGATCAAAACCACAAAAACTGTAACTTTAATTAAATACGCTGCCCTGGGTGCCAAACCATCATTATGAGAGTCCAATCAAGAAAAAAGAAAAATGTAGAAGAAAAAAACTATTTCAATCCATTGGCTGCATGGCAGCTTACTTATTATCTAGATGGAAACAAAAAGGTTGTGAGGCATGAAAAAATAAATTACTTTTTAAATACATTACTGGAAAGCTAGTCAAAATCACGTATAAGAAAAACAAGCAGCACTCAACTCAAATCACTTCTCCTTGCACTCCAGTTCTAATTATAATTTATATTCAGCTTTATTAAAGTACCAAGTAACATGCTGAAAGTAGCAATTTCTGTGATACCCCCACTTGTAAAAATGTTTCTTATCCAAAAAAGACCTGCTGCCTGACAACAACTATCTATTTATTTCATGGGGAAAACATGATCAAAGTAAAACATGAAAAGCAAACAGGAAACAAGTTCAACATACATTGCTTAAAGGATTACTGCACATGATATGGACCACACATGACAGATTGGCATTCTGTTTAGTTTGCAGGTAAAGCCTGTAATGAGCTCTTAAAATAATGTAATCCTGTCCTTTATTACAAATACTGTCATATGCATTTCAATACCCAAGGCTTATATGTTATCTAGTTATGTAAGTATTGTCTGCATGGCAACAACAGAAAGGCTTTCAATGTTGGCAATCCGTTAACAGTATGCTTATTAAAACTTACTTGCATCTTACAATCTCAGACAAGCTTACTAGATGGTCGTTAAAGCATTGCTACTGAAACACAGAGCAACAAGGCACTTTCTGAATAATAAGCATAAATCAACAGTATAAAAATATGACAGAAACCAGAACATTCTGAAAAATCAAGGACAGATGAAAAGCCATTGTAATACTTGTGTCTACCTTGGATGGGGGGATAGTCTGCACATTTACAATGCATAACTGTTCCTTGCCTTGCTTGGACACATCCAGAGTCACTACATGGGGGAGTGGGGTGCAACAAGTATGTCACAATTTGAAATGTCTCTGGCTGACTGCAATGGCCCTGACACATTTGTCATACCTCTCAACCTCAGAGCAAGAAATCTGGACAAAGCCATACATAGAAGTGGGACAAATGCCCAAAAATAAGGACAATTTTTAAATATTGCTCTTATAAACTTAGAAAGATAATAGAATAGTAGGTCTTGCATTAGTATGAATTTTCTGAAGGGTATGAAATCTGAAACTGAAATGTCTGTCATTATTTTCTAACTTCAGTCTTTAATGATTTGCCACTAATTTGCCAAAAAACACAATTTCATGAAAAATGAACCAAAAATGTGATTCAAAAATATAAAATAGCCACACAATACAGCTTGGAACCTGCAAAGAAGGGACACTTTTTAATATTAGTACTGCTAACTTGAGCAGCTGACAAAATGAAAGAATCTACATGCATTTCTGAAATAAAAGCAATCTATATTGATTATTACAGTTATTTATTAATTGTAAACCCTCCATGTTTTTTTCCAAAATTGCCATTTTGCAGAGAGATTATTAGGGGAAGAGCAACATTTTAAGCCAAAACTGGGTACAGTTGAGAGCTTTGGATATGCCTAATTCTATAAAGCAATTTATTTGCACATATCTCTCAACCTGTTAATGCAGGAAAACTGGACAAGGCCAAATATATTGGGGGAACATATAAACAGTACTAAAAATTGCTCTTGTATAAACTGAGACAGCGGATAGAATAACAGGTCTTGCTTTAGCATGCATTTTTCTGAAGGTTATGAAGTCTGAAACTCAGTGTCTGTCATTATTTAGTGACTTCATTCCTAAATGATTTGACAGAAAACCACAAATTTTATGAGGAACAAACCAAAAATAAGAAGCAAAAATCTCTTAATTCTGCAAAAATCTGAACAGTTGAGAGGTATAGTTCAGCCGGGGATGTCTGAGTTTGCTGCCCTTCCCGCCCTCACAAAATCATGGTCGAATGGAGCTTCCCCCCTATAGCCATTCCAATGAACTATTACTTGGTTATTTCATCCCATTTACCATAAATACTAACCGGGAAAAGCCGAAAAACAAAAACCGTAAACACTAATGTGCATACTGCTTTACTTCTGTGATGATTTGGACTTCATTTGATAGTTTTATTTTGCATTTTACAGCACAAACACTAATAGATATCATATCTGCTAAACAAAGTAATGCAGTCTCACAATGAAAACAGACTTAGCATTAAAACGTCTCTTCTCTTGAAAACTCACATTCACTGAAACAGCATTGAAACCCACATTCAAAGAAAATACATTTTGCCAGTGGCAGATTAACTTTGGGTTTGGGCTGTTTTCAAATCACAGGCTCCTTGCACACTAAACATACACATGCTCTTTCATACACCTTCCCGATTGTATTAAATTATATTCCTTGCACAATACAGTACAGTTTTAGAGGGTGTTTTAAATTTGTTTTGAAATTTTTCCAGTAAACAATGAAACAAAATGCATGCACCAGTAATGACAAAACTGCCCAATTCAGAACATTTCCATCATAAAAGTCTACTCAAACTTCTACAGTCCATCAGTATCAGTACATATGCACAATCTCTGAAGTAAAAGTCATCTAAATAATTCCACATTAAAGAGATCTGTAACTAATGAAGAGGCTGCTGCTAGCAAACAACTTTGTATTTCATTGTTTCATCTACAAATAAAGTGCCTGTTACCCTTGAGGAATAAATTGCCTATCTTACACTAAAAAAATGATAAGCTAGCAATATTGCAATAGGGAATGGATGGCAAACAATAACAGGTTCATAGTTACTAGGTATCTTCGCCAAAAAGGAATGCAGCATCCACCCCCTTTGCAAAGTACAGTATCAGCAATGCATCTATCTACTGTGGGAGTAGAACACACAGCCTTCTGCATCAAAAGCAAGTATACTACCTGTTGTGCTATTAACAAGGCAAGCAGACTTAGCATAAGCAGCACTAAACTTTTGCTCCCCTGCAGCTCTCAGCTGTATCTCTGAACTTTGCAGCACAAAGAAATCTGGAAAAAGCCAAAGTTTATTGTGGGGGGGACAAAAGCCCAAAAACCAGGGACACATTTTAAATATTGCTTGTATAATGTTGGGAAGTTGCTAGAATAAAATGCTGTGTTACCACCATACATTTCACTACCAAGCCTTAAACCCAGGACCCTATGCAAAACAGTCAGAGCAACATACCACTTTGCCAAATCAGCTGTTTTGAGAAAGAGGAAGACGGAAACTTAAATGGCTACCATTTAGTGAATTCAGTTCTCACCATAGCCCAGCTGTCAACCTCTTAGCACAAAACACCTGAACAAAGCCAATAATGGGTGAATACAGCCCCCAAAATTCAGTGAATACAGTTTTCACCATAGCTCTCAATCTCTTAGCAAAGAACACCCGGACAAAGCCAGTAATGGGGGAATATAGCCCCCAAACATATTCAGTGAATTCAGTTCTTACCATAGCTCTCAACCTTAGCACAAAAAATCTGGATGAAGCCAATAATGGGGAAATACAATCCCAAAAATAGGGACAAATTTCAAATATCCATCTTATAAACTTAAAAAATTGCTAGAATAAAAGCTTTTACGTTACCATGCACTTTCTGAAGAATATGAAGTCTGATATTCAAATGTGTGTCATTTTTAACATTTGTTAACCAGGAAAGTCTGACTTGGAACAAAAGCTAATTTTTAGCGGAGGCCCACAGAGAAACATTCCAGACAGACACATGTCTTTGTAAGATGGGAAGACACTAGAGGAAACAAACACAGGGAGGGCATACAGACTCCACAGAAAAGGTAAAACACCCCAGCCAAGAATCAAACCAGAGAACCTGTAGTTGTCAGGCAACAATGCTACCACTACACCAATTCACTACCAGCTTTGCAAAGACACAAATACAGAAACCATAGATTTTATGAGGAATAGAACAAGTATGAGGGAAAAATCTGCAATGTTTTTACAAATGGTGGTGGGTAGGGAATTCAGGCTCTTGCCACCTAGGCTCAAGGTATAGGGTTTAAGCCTTATTCTCTACCCACCACCATGTAGCAGCTGGGGCATTTTACACACACACACTGCAAATCCTCTGCAGTTAAGTCCACAAAACGGCCACCGATCCATGGGTCTCCCTCCACAAAACAGCCACCCGCGCATGGGTCTCCCGCGAGAAATGGCTAGTCACACGAGAGTAGTAGGCTGGAGCCTCCATCCTGTGGGCGATGCAGTCCGGTGACTGTGCAGTCGTCACTGCACAGACCTCTGGGCTGGAAGGGTGGAGTTTCCTGCCTTTCCTATCCGGACTGCCTAACAGAGCAGTCTGGAGCTCTGAAATGAGCACGCATGCATGCATAGAGTTCTCAGGAACCATGCACGCATACGTGGAGTCTATGAATTTTTTTTTTTTTTAATTTTATTTTTCAATTTTATTCTACAGGTGGGGGGGCTGCAGGATGGGGGGCTGCAGTCCTATAGCACGAGCCGCCCCTGATATGTATATATAAATGAGCTCACTTTAGATTATCGAATTACCAAAAATTCGAAACCCATATGGTCGACACCATATGATCGAGTTTTCGAAAACTGGAAAATCTAAAGTGCATAAAAAAAAAAAAAAAAAAAAAGCAAAACATAGAAACAATGTTTCTGCAGGGGGGCAAACCCCCCTGCACCCCCCACGCCATCTCCTACTTAGATATAAGAACTCCGAGATCGCACTACAGCGAGGACGTGGGAAACCTCCCATTCTGTGCTTCTGCATACAGCATGGAATGGGAGATTTCCCTTTTCTTCTCTGTAGTGCAATCTTGGAGTTGGTATATTTAAGTAGGGGGGGGCACAGGGGGGCTTGCTCCCCCTGCAGAAACATTTTTATGTTTTGTGTTTTTTTATTTTATGCACTTTAGATTTTCGAATTTCTGAAAACTCAATCATATGGTGTTGACCATATGGGTTTCGAGTTTTTGGTAATTCGATAATCTAAAGTGAATCCATATATATATATATATATATATATATATATATATATATATATATATATATATATATATATTTGTTGACTGGGAGTGTCTGACTGGACGTAGGTCCATTTTCAGTGGAGGCCCGGGGAGAAAAGCTCCACAGTTAAAATAAACAGACACTAGTTACATTGAATTACATAGCGATTATCAATTTAACATAGCAATTACTTACAACATATTTACAGATGAAGAACATAGTATATCAGTAGACAACTAGAATCTTTATCTGTGAAGTACATAACAGACATTAACAAATGTTACAATAAGAAGTTCCTGCTGTATAATAAGTACTAGGCTTATGAGCATCTGAGCTTGCTATAATCAAGGTAGTTAATGGAGTGGAAAGAAAGGTAGTGGTTGGATGGGGTGGGTGATATTAGAGTGGGAGTTGCAAGGGCATAGCCAGCATGTTTTTAGGTGCGCTTTTAGTAAAGTTTTGAAGTGGGTGCATGATGGTACGGAGGTAATTGTGGGTGGAAGGGACTTCCATAATTTGGCTATGGTGCAAAAGAATAGTGCTTCACCAGCAGAGTTATTGGCTTTAGTGATCTGCAAGTGATTTTTGTTGCTGGATCTTAGTGGTCTGGTGGTGCAATAGGGTTGGAGTAGATTCTGGAGGGATGGGACATTTAGTGGATGGTTTACTAGTTTGTGGGCGAGTGAGAGTTAATACCACTGAAGGAGGTGAGGGAGTTCAAGCCAGCCCAGTTCAGCAAGTGATAGACAGTGGTGACTACGGTAGGATGCCCCTGTGGTGAATTTGGCGATTTTGTTGTAGCAGGTCTCTAGCTTGTTTAGATCGCATTGCCTTAGGTTGGTATATATTGGAGAGGCATAAAATAGGGTGGAGATAAGGTGGGAATTTGCTATTGAAATCTTTGCTGCTTTGGTGTAGAAGTTGCTTATTTCTGTATAACGCTCCTAATTTTTTGTGGACTTTTTTATGGTCATGGATATGTGAATGTCAAATTTTAGTTTATTGTCTATTTCCACTCCTAGCAATTTGGTGTGTTCAGTTGCGTATATAGTGGTGTTGTCTTTTGCTGTGATGTTAAAGTGAGAGCTGTTTTGAGTATGTTTGTTGGGTTGGAAGATGAGTAGTTTAGTTTTGTTTGGGTTGAGTATTAATTGGGCATTGGATAACCAAGTTTCAAGAGAGGAAAAGGCTTCCTGGGTGACGTTTTGCAGTTTGGGTAGGGACTGGGCTGAGCAGATGATGGTTGAGTCATGTGCTTATTGTATGAGTGTGCCATGTTTGGTGGCAGAGGCTAGATTATTGGTGTAAGCAGAGAAGAGTAGGGGTCCAAGGATGGATCCTTGGGGAACCCCTATGGAGACAGGTAGTTGGGGAGATATGTCATTCTGCCATACAACGGATTGTTGGCAGTCAGACAGGTAACTCTAAAACCAGTTGGTGACTGATTGAGAGAAGGATAGGTTATTGAGGACAGAGATAAGTTGTTTGTGTAGGACCATGTCAAATGCTTTAGATGGGTCTATGAAAGTAGCAGAGGAGAGATAGCCATTGTTTTTATGCTGAAGGATAGTGTTAGTAAAGGAGAGTAAGGCAGTGGTGGTACTATGGTTTGGTCGGAAACCATGCTGAGTACTGGAAAGGAGGTTATTAGTAAGGAGGTAGTCTGAGACCTGAGTGTGTATGCATCTCTCTAGTATTTTGGAGAGTGGAGAGAGAATAGCTATGGGGCGGTAATTGGTTAGTTCTGTGGAGGGTCCGCCTTTGTGGAGGGGAATTATATATGATACTTTCCACAGTGTGGGAACATAACTTTCTGACAGAGATTGGTTAATCAAGATGGATACTGGGTAGGCCAGAGCATCAGCTGCGATTTGTAGGTATTCACTTGGGAGGGTGTCTGCTGCTAATTTGTATATTTATATATGTAAATTTTTATATATATATATATATATATATATATATATATATATATATATATATATATATATATATATATATATATATATATATATATATATATATATATATATATATAAATATATATATATACATATAAAATTAGTCTAAGAGGTTACTGGATAGACGCTTTGTTCTCAGTTTTGTAGCAAGAACAGCCTGAGGGGCTTTATTCTTTGTCAATAATTGCAGTTTGATAAATTTGATTTCCTTACCATTTATAGGTGGTTCTTGTAGATAGACATTTTAGGCCTATGATAAGTAAACCAGTCTGTACACTGAATCAGAGGCTTAAATTCTGGCTTCCTTTGTTTACTTTGTTTTGGGATGCTCCATTATATCTCAGCAGAGAAAGCTCATTGCTTATCCTCTGCTGTGTACATAATCATGGAGCAACATGTAATGAAAACGTATGCAGTGCTACATATGTGGTATCTGAATGAGGTAGCATTTCAATTTGTCACCAAAGTGCAAAAGGTACCATGTATATACTCAGACTGTGGTAAATGTATATATCAGTAGTGGGGGTGTGCAGGCTGGGAATCCCACGTTGTAGGTAAAAAGAGGTGAGGAAGTACCCTTGCAAAAATAAACAGCATATCAGCAATTTTCAATACTCCTGTTTTCAAAGATGACCACAGTCCAGTATTCAAAATTCTGTGGCTTGCAACTACAGGCCTTTTACTTCCATCATAGAGCTCTTTTTAATTTCTCCAAAACTTTTGGGTTTCTAATACCATGACAGGAATGGACCCCATTCCTAAATCAAAGTACGATTAACGTTCATGAAATTAGTATTGTTTCCCTCTTTGATGTCGGCCAAAAGTGCTCTTAGCAGCACCGTCAAAGTATCCAGTACTGACTCCTTCTGCAATTCGTATGGAGTTACATGTATTGGTAGCATATCTAAATATGATTGTAGACTCTTTTTTTATAAGACCCTGTTGCTCCTACTACTATTAGAACTATCCAGGTATCTTTCTTGCACATTGCTCTCCTTCCTGCTTGCAAATCCTGATATTTCATAACTTTGTGTCTCTCTGTACACAGGACACTGTAGACACTGGGCGTGGTGAGTTCAATGATCAATGCTATTTTTGTCTTCTTTTCTTGGACTACTGTATCCGGTTTTCTAGCATCTATCTTTTGAACGGTTGGTAATGTATGATCCCATATGATGTAGACTTCATCATTTTCTATGATGCTTTGTGGCTCATGTTTCCAGTGTTTTTCAGCCACTTCAGTTCCATGATGTTTGCACAATCCCCAGTGCAGCGGTCTTGCCACATTATTATGCCTTTCAGTATACCGTCCTTCTGCCATTAGTCACAACCAGCAATGAGGTGTGCCACTGTTTCCAAATCGGTTTTACAAAACCGATATTTGTCTATTTCTCCTATATGTTCAATGGACTTTGTCAACCAGTATGTATGTAGCCCACTATCTTGGGCCGCCAATATTAACCTTTCATCTTTTGCTTTGAATTAATCTCTTCTTAACCATTCCTGCATTCATTCCTGATCAACATGAGGTTCTTTCAGAAGTTTTCTGTACTTGCAACTATATTTATGGGTTTTCCACATGTCTTGCCTTTTCTTCTGGTCCTTCGCCTTATATTGTTTCTTTTGTTTTTTGGCACATTCAGTTGTTGCCTGATTTTTATATACTTCTGGTTTGATTTCCATTCCTGCTTGACGCCAATATGTTTCTGCTAGATTAAGCAGAGACGTCATCTTAGATTTATTCTCCTTATGTTTCAAAACCTTCACTACATTTGGGTCTTGTGAGGACAGCAGATATGCGTGGAGTCCCACAATTGCAGATCTATACATGTAATCAATTTCAAGGAGGCCCATCCCTCCTTCAGAGCGGGGAATAGATAATCTTGGTATGCACTGATTTTTATTGATCATTTGGTGAGCATGAAGCATCCTTCTTTTTCAATATCTAATCTATCCAACATGTTTTGGGGCCAATCAATCACTGCAAAACTGTAAGTTAGGACAGGAAGAGCAAATTGGTATATACCTTGAATTTTGTTCCTAGATGTCAACACTGTTTTCAGGATTAATTTAAGTGTTCTAAAGTACACTTTACGAAGTTTTATTCACCTTTGTTCACGTTTTATTGCTGATCCTTCATTAATTCCCAAATATTTATACACTCCATCTTGCTCAAGTTCTTTTATATCACATTCTTGTCCCAAACTGAGGTTTTCCTGGTGCTGCAAGTTTCCTGCTTTAAAGGTTGCTTTTGCACATTCATGAAGGCCAAATGACATTCTAATATCTGAAAAAAGTTTTGACAGCCTGCAGCTCTGCTTTCAGTTCCTCATCTGAAGAGCTATACAGTTTTAAATGATTGACAAAGAAAAGATGAGAAGTCTTTAGACTTTGCTGTTTTCTAGAAGCCAAATTATAGCCATGGCCTAAGCTGTTAAATAGACAGCTTAATGGGTTAAGGGCAAGGTAGAATAGCAACAGTGACAGAGAGTCACCCTGGAATATCCCCTTTGAATTTTTATCCCTGCGATAATAACTTGCCCTTTATCACGGCTTAATTTCAAAGTGGTCTGCCACTGTTTCATGTTCACTGTAATGTAGTCGATCAGTGTAGGGTGTATCTTATACATTTTTAAGCATTCTTTTATCCATGAATGTGGGATACTATCAAATGCTTTTTTTGTAGTCAATCCATGCCATACTTAACAAGTGATCCTTTGTTCCATATGAATTTCTTTTATTGCCTTTTTGTTCTACTGCCATAATTGAGTTTTCTTCTAAATGACTATAAACTCTGTCAGCATCAATTCCCATATGTAGTTTATATGTCGTTGGTTGCAAGTTATTTGTCTATAACTTTTGGGGTTGCTTGCAGGTTCAGTCTTAAGTAGGAGCATTGTTTTTGCCTGTTGTTAGCCAGGTTGGTGTCTGTTCATTGTGAGCATATAAATAGTTCTTACTCATGGGTAAATCTTCATGCAAAGATGTTAGCACTTTTAACCAAAAGTTAGATACTGCATCTGGGCCTGGGGTTTTCCAATTAGAGGCTTTTCGAAACTTTGTTTCAATCTCTTTGGCTGTTATTTCATCCCATTTCATATCCTGTACCTTTAAACTTCTTATTCTTTCTTTTACTTCTTTTATTCATTTAGCATCTTTGTTATGTTCCACAGGATCTTCATAGATACTTCTCCAAAATGCCTCTATTTCTTCTTCTTTTTTTAACAGTCTTTCAATTCCTGTAACCTTGTTTCCCAGTGCTCTACAAAACTTTTTTGGGTCATCAATAAATTGCTTATTTTGCACTTTTCCTTTATATTTATGTGTGTGTGTCTTCTACGTTTTTCCACCTGTGCTGAAATGTTTAGTTTGTTATTTGCGATAGTGCATGATAGAGCCCGGTCTGTTCTAATACTGCACATTGCTTTTATCACATCTATCTTTCTTAGTATTTTTGCTGATCTATTCTCTCTTCTATAGTCTTCTAACAGTGACACTTCTTGTCTTAATTGCTTTACAGTATTCTCTAGTCGATACTTCCATGATGGTATTCAATTTCTCCCCTTCCTTTCCCCTCACTACCCTGTGTTCTTGTGGTAGGATTTTATCAGTTATTAATTTAGTGACACAGTACTATGTCCTGTTTGCTTCTCTTATCTTGCATGGATCTCTATGGACAGTCCTTATTACTGTGTTCATTTGTTTTATCAGCCTTCTGACTTTTGGAGTTTTATTGACCTTCCGCAGTCTACTTCTTTTGTTGATCTTAATATATCTATCTATGTCTATTAAATCAAGCCACACTTCTCTTAACTTATTTTCTTCCAAAATGAGGGCACAAACCTTGTTTTCTGTTTCCTGCGGGCATTCTATAGAAAGTTCTATAGCATCTTACTGTGGCACCTTCTCTTCAGTTTCATCCTGTGCCATCTGTTTCTCTGTCATATGGGAATTCACTAGCCTATCACTCCTCAACACTGACTGCATCAGTTTCCACAGTTTCCTGTCCCTTCCCTTGCTGTCTAGCGTCAAGTGGATGTTTATACTGGTTTCCTGTGGAAGGCTCCAAAATATCTTGTTATGGCACCTGACCAATTGCTTCCTGTTCCACTGGATTCCCTTTGGTTTGGAGATCCATTGCTCTATCCTGTTTGTGGTGCTTTCTGCATTAGATTTTCTACACTAAATGCTTCACTTTGCAGGTGCTCCATAACCTCAGTTTCTATTTCTTTAACTTCTCCATTACTAATCTCCTTTTCTATTTTTCCTCTTTGTCTTCTTATTTTTTGTATTGTAAAGTTTTCCATATCCAGATTCCTTTGCCTGTATTTCTCTTCAAATATCTTTGGTCTGGTCTTTTTGCATAGGTAAGTTTTGTTTTCGCCTTTGCATAAATATTACACCATATTAAATCTCTTTTTCTTTCCCATGTACATATTTTTTCTTCAGATGTCTCCTGATCTTCCTGTCTCACCTTACTTTGGGGACTCACTCCATCCTGCTGTGATGCAATCTGTCTTAGACCTTCTACATTAAATCCTTCTCTTTGCAGGCATTCCATAACTTCAACTTTTATTTTTTTAACTTCTACTTTACTAATCTTCTTTTCTGTGTTCCATCTTTGTGATATTATTTTTTTATTGTGAAATTTTGAGTATCTGGATGCCTTTCCTGTATTTCTCTTCAAATATATTTGTGACTGCTTTCTCTATACTAATTAACTTGGCTTTCTCCTTTGCATAAACATTGCACCATATCAAATCTCTCTTTCTTTCCCATGTCCATATTTCTTTTTTATACTTTTCAAAAATATCTAGGTTTTGTTGTTTATATTTTTGTATTTCCTCAGATGTTTGTTTTCCAAGCAGATCAACATTTCTTGATCTATATACTGTTTTTCAAAAATCAGTTGTATTAATAAATGCAACTTTTCATTTGAAGCTTCCGACAGTTTTTCCTGAGGAAGTATTTTTCTTTCCTCTACTTTATCTCTTAATCTTTTTGTACATCCTCTGTCTGGAAATTCTGGGCTTTTTGCATAATAGTAACAATACATAATTTCTTTCTTATCCTCAATAACTCTATTGTCTTTACGGCTCTTCTTTGGCCTATCAGTTTTTGTGATTTTTATGGATTGCTACTTCATTCTGCAACAGGGGGCCAGAGCTCTCTGAATGTCCTTGCAGATGTCTAACTAAATAGCTAATCTCTTTAAGAAATGATAATAGGGAATAAACCACAGCTGTCATATGTCAAATAAATTCACTATTTATGCAGTACTAAATGGTATGTAGTAGATATTGTGACATGAGCCACAGCCAATTAGGTATGTATTTAGATTGGCATACTGCTAAAATACCGAACAAAGGGCTGCACACTAAATGACAAGATTTGCATTATGGCACAAAGCCATCACAACTGGTCCTGCTGGTTACAGCATGATAGATAGGTGTCTGAGCGATATGGTGATGCCAGACTTGATCAGCATAACCATGCATGAACATTCGCATAATGAAGAGTGGCAGAGCTATGCCTACAGATATCCTACAGAAGGTTGGTACAACAAAGTGTCAACCTAGTTCATTACTGAAATGGTAAGAAAAGGAAGGGAAAGCAAAATAGCAAAGGGAATATAGCAAGCAGAGAAAAACACACAAGGGTAACCATAAGGTATGACAGGTGGGTGGAATTAAGGGCAACCATTTCTGTAGCATAAATAGTCCTATTTACAACAGATGAAGAAGAGGGGTTGGTGGTATAAAAGAGAAATGGTTGGGGAAGAGATGGATGAGGGAAGTCAGCAGAAGAGGGCAGACAAACATAAAATACAGGTAGAGACAGATGAGGACATTATGCACATGAAAGTTGGGGAGGACTATGGATTGACATAGACCAACAGTATGTGTACAGCTGGTGATGGAGTGGATTAGACAATAAACAAGTCATGGGAAACAATACAGTAAGAAGGAGGAACACCTGGAATGAGATAGGACAGGGGGACATTGCCAGATAACTCTCTGGCCCAGAGGACAACACCCAGCCATCAATCATCTCTGTGACTGATGTCATGGGCAAGCTGTGTATGTCTTGTGGAGGTCTGCTTGTCATGTGAGTCAACAGGTTGCACAAGAAGGTGCTCCATGGTACTGAAGTAGGTATCCAATTGTCAGTCATCAAACGTGACACCTGCCTCTACAACTGATATGGGGATATGATGGGAGACCCCACTGGACCACTGTCAGAAGAGAAGCCTCCACCACTTCTTCCTTCTGAAGAGTGACCACAGTATGGTGATCTTCACCCCCTGCTGGGATGTAGATCTAGTGACTACTAGTGACCTAGCACAAGAGGCACTTGCTGGCTTATGCCAAGGCAAAAGCTGCAATAACCTGCACCTCAATCATACCTTAGAAGGACAAGAAAAAGAGAGCACATTGGTATGTACACACACACACACACACACACACACACACACACACACACACACACACACACACGACACAAATGCAATAACAGTTACACAGTGGAATTCCACACGTGACATTTAAATCCTATTGTCAAGATTGTCTCATCTGCTTCTTGCAATATACTAAGATGCTTGTTTTTTTGATTCTTAGTTGCTGTAAAAAACAGTTTACATACCCTCAGTAGACAGGTAAAACAGGCAATACAATAAAAAAGAGGAAAAATGCTTACAGCACAACCCTCTCTCACTATCTCTCTCTCTATCTCTACCCCTAGCTTCTGCCTCCCACTACTGAAGCAAGCCAGTGTAGCATCACTCCAGGTCACTGTACAGATACCAGCACTATTCACTAGAAGCAGTGATGCTAGTAATATCATTCACCATCTTGGTAAGACTGTGTCAGGCATCCACTTTGGAGAGAAGGCCATCATACCTCACCAACATATGCTCAGACAAATCATTGTGCAGGAAAAAAAAATCTTGCTCTCCCAAGCACACCAAGCAGGAGTCCTTCAGTTCATAATGCATGAGGATGTGCTGCCCTCTTGAGGAATAAAATGGTAGTCCTGTGCATTTGGACACATTCAGACATCATAGGATGACCAAACATCACAGCACATCAGAGGGGCACTACCAAACCATCTTGTCACAGTGCCATGGCACTACAGGGGTTTACAACTGTGTGCACGAGCATTCTGGTCACATTCTTGTACAGAATTATGTTGAGCATAACAAATGCCAGTTGAGGTGGGTAGTGCATTGTGTTCCAGATGAGATTCAGAGACATTAGAACTAAACTAACTTATCAGCATAGCCATGGAACTATGAGGTCCTTATTATTGTAATATGAAGCATGGGCACAATTTTGGATGAGAATATTGGCAGACAAAAAATCAGTGGACTAAAGAACTTCACACAGTAACTCTCTGGAAGTGGATACAGAAATATTAAAGACAGAAAACATGTCTGTTAGCGAAGCTCAGCAATGTATTCTACGCTTGTGCTATGTATTAGTGGGAACACAGCACAACAGAATGATACTGTCATGTCCATCTGTGGTGCTGGTGCAGGCTGTGAGCACCGAACACCAAAGGAAGGGCAAGGTACAGGGATTTGAAGGTCCCTGTACATATAAAAAACAAAAAGTAAAAAGGTCACACATACAAACCAATTAGTAAAAATACTAGAAAAATCTAGGCAGGCTAGAGTTTTCACTATGTGATACATTAAAACCTCCTGTAACAGAGGCCCATGGGGTATATGCAAATGATGCCTTAAAGACATCAGATGTTTTAGTTAATGGCTTCTGAATGTCCATGACTTTTTACTTTTTTGTTTTTATGCCTTTGTGAATACATTCAGGCCATTAAAGCCAACCACCCCTACTTGGCTAGATTTTCCTTGTAGTTTTTACTCACTGGTCCCTGTACATATGAGTAGGCATAGCAGTACTTTGTATGAGAGCTGGGGTAACGTGGTGTGTATGCTATGATAAAGTGCCACTATGCAGATCATGTAGAAGAGTGGGGAATTCCATGTCCATAGCAAAAGACTGTATATGGGGGAGGATGTGGTTATGTGCAGCAGAACAGAGGTCTTTTAACCTGTTGCAGAATGGGGAAGGAAGCCAGTGGCCATAGTGCACTTCTGCAGACAGCTTGTATAAACCATTCCCTAAAATGTGTAACCCACAAGTTTACAGGGCTTGTCATGAGTCCCTAAGATGGTCAGTGGCTGTAAAATCTTACCAAACAGGAGAATGAGGTGTTACTGTAGGCTGTCCGCATGTATGGCATATGCATCTTGGGCCAACATGTCATAGACATGATGTACTAGGACCAATTGTGGTAGGAGTGTACAGGATATAAATGTTGTAGGCAGTCATAATAGGTCTCTGCAAGCAGTACAGTAAAGGCATCATACTCCATACAATGGGCATTGTGTTAGAAATTACCAAGGGCATATCTACTACAGAGGGTACACAACCGACACAGAAATGGCTCACAGAGATGGTGGAATTCCTGCAATTCCATTCAGGGGAATTTGAAATAGGCCCTAAAACCTGGAAGTGGCCTGGGTGTGGAGACCAAGCTAGTAATGACCATCTGAGTGTCATCACAAGATGCACCAAGTTAGTGCTATCCAGTAAACATCAACATGGTATATAGTGAACTGTGTGCATGTTGGGACCAATTCGCCAAGGACCTTCTGCATTTCAGTCCTTTAAGATATCTCTGGGCTGTCTGTACAGAAGCAATCCTCATGTGAAGTTATACATGTCTCCAAATGGCATATATGTGTAGAGTTAGCTTTCACTGTACATGTCATGAGGAAATATAGATATATCTTTGAGTGCTGCCAAAAGTATTGTTTGTCTATGATTTCACAGGTTGTACTACTGGAAGGATCAAGACAATGGGACAGCACATACATGATGTCACCAGGAGTCCCATGGCTGATGATTTTGGCAACAGGCACATGGCACAGTTAGGTGACACAGTGACAATGTCTGCAAAATATCATGGGTATGCTCACCCACAACATCAAATGTACAGGTCACTTACAGGCTGAAATCAAAATATTTACAGTGTAGGATGCCCCTCCTGTAATTCTGAGCTCCACCCAGGCTTCTTCCTATGAATCCCAGCCCACACAGCCTCTTACATTCTCACTGCCTCTGATGTGCAACTACCCAGTGTAAGGAAGATGTATACAGTGGCACTACCACACTACAGATCAATTTCTGTCCTAGTTTCAGCACTGAGCAAAGTGCAACAAATGTTCAGGTCAGTGATCTAGGCACATACATCTGTTACCAACAGCACTGTGGAGGCATTGAATGTGCTGCATGGCTTGCAAGATGACATACAATGCAAGATCCACACAGTGAAACATAGGCACAGGGGGCTGCTTTTGTTGTTCAGGTCTCTGATGTTAAGCATGGCCACCATGGCTGCCTTCTTGTCTGCAGCTGCAGGCTGTGCAGTTCTTGGCTATGACAGAATCCACATGCAAGATGGCAGGGCACATGACATGCCACAGCTACATGCACTACAAATAATACAGCTGAATAGCTTCACTGTCAGCTATGGCCACAAAGCCTGCCATGTCCACCCTGTTTGTGGTCATTCAGTCAAAGGCAGTAATGTTTCTCGGGTCTACATCTGAAATCCTTCTCAGTGGCTGTTTCAGAATGTTTCCATGGATCACCATCTTTGCTATCACCTGTGAGCAAACATACAACAATTCCTGCCCATGGCCAATGCCTAGGCCATGGCGGACAAAGCAATTTTGAGTCGTGATGTAGGATAGCTCATCAAGGTGCACTCACTCCATCCTGTAGCTCTGCACCTTCCCTGTCACAAACTGCATCAAGCCTCAATACTGCAAGCCACCACAGTGGTCATTACCAATGGTCACAACACAGCAGCTAAAGCCCATCACAAGAGTATGTGATTTCTAACTCGCCACAACCTATTCCATGAGTAAGTAGCTACCACAATTGGCTTTCTAATGTTGCTCTCAGCTATCAAGGAGTCACCCTCCACCCCTTGTGCAAGTGATGATGACTGTGCCCTCTCTCCAACTGTTTCATGAGAAGTAATCAAGTTCTACTAGATTGACAAATGTGTCTGTTACAGCTGTAGCTTGTGAATATTGTGCAATGTGTTTATTATATTATGCAGAGCTTTAATTATTTCATGCATTGATGTTTTGTACTGCCTTGTGGACTGGGATGAGGCTGAAAAGGGTCCTGTTTTAGTCCTGCCACCTGGTTAACAATCTTCAAATAGACAAGTTAGCTCTCTTAGTCACAGCTGTGTGAGCACAAGAAAAAAATGTGACACATATGACAGTGTGAGTGAGTGGCGAATACTTCAGATAAAGAAACTTCTAGTCTTTAAAAAAGTAACTTTTAATGGCAACCCACAGCTGAACCAAATATAAGTGTATTTAAAAGATGTCAAGGAACACAATACACAATCACACAAGTCACTGGAGAAATGCATGAACTGTTTCCCTGGAAATTCCTAAATTAAGCAACAAGTGAGAAAATAGCTATTCTAAGTGCTAGACAGAGCTACCTGAAGCACAATATAGGGCCCCAATGATGTTGTAAGGAAATAAAGTACATAGTCTGAGACAATATTTAATTGAGAATTAAAAGAAATCACACCTTTTGGACAATGCCGGGACATTAATATTGCATAAAATATCAAGAAATGTCAAAATATGATGAAAATAAACACAATAAAGTATTTTTTCAGTTTCTGCCCATACTGATCATTCAGAAACTGTTTCTCCACAATTCTATAAGGTACAATTTTAAAAGTTGCCTATCACTTTAAGAACTTTTCTTTATTCTCTCAGTACATTCCATGTGCTGGCTGTTGTACTTTTTAATACATGCCTTTTCAAAAATGTCGTTGTTTTTTTCCTACTCAGAACATGAAATGCCAAAGCTGAGTACAGTAACCCAAGGGAGAATCATTTTACTGTAGGCATACGTTCTTACTGATATACTAAATGTGTAGGTGTACCTGCACCAGAAACAACTGAACATGGTCACAGTGAAAGACTCACAAAAACAAGTTCTAATCCTAGTTATGTCAATGTGCAGCAAAATGTCTAATATCATAATACAGCAGAGTAAAAAGCTAAATGTTTATTTGAATAGCATTCATGACCACAGATTTTAGTAACAGCAACAGTAAAAAAACAGATCATGGGAGCTCCTTTGTGCCCTAGAAGGACTTTATTAAGCCTAGTAATTATATAAATTATCAGAGATCATTCAATACTTAGAACTCTATGATGTCAGAGCTCTTAGTTCTAAGATGACGAAGGGGCATCATTACATAAACAGTGAGCTCGGTTTCCCATAACATTTCACTTAAATAACAAACTCCAGAGCACTAGTGAGGGAAATTTAAGCCTTGAGCAGTCCCCTACACTGGCGCCTTCTCACTCAAACCAAAGTTGTGGAAACACTCTGGTGTACAGTTTTCATTCACTATTACCTCACACTTAAACTACTACAGTTGTATGTACAGCAACATATCTATGGAATAATTCAGTAACTGGCAATGGCAGTTCTAGAATTCTGCATTTCCCATCACACCCTCCTAGCATCTTGCTTCAAAGGCAGCCACTCCCTTTACCCGTTTCAACTGTGGTTCTGCTAAACTCCATGGCTTGCATGATGACATGCAATGCAAGATCCACACAGTGAAACATAGGCACAGGGGCTGCTTTGGTTCTTCAGGTCTCTGATGGTAAGCGTGGCCACCATGACCACCTCCAAGACTACACATGACCCCTTACAGGAAACTTCTCTTATATGGTGAAATGGGAACAAAGTTATTTGAATTCTCAAACATAGCCTTGAAGCTTTAAGAACTGTGCTATGCACCCCACCCCACCCCGCATAATCTACAATGGCATGATGTTCTAAAAAATTAAACAGCAAAATGATAACAAACTTCTACACTAATTCAAAAGTATGGCTGACTTTCACATCGGTTGTTGCTGTATGTGTGTAAAGTCATGCAGAAAATACTTCAGCAAAAGATAGATATTAATTATCTGTCATTGGAAAATGTCTTTTCAAGGAAAATGATGAAATGTTATCAATTTAGTGTTACTCTATATTTATGTGCATCATTTCAGTTATATCTATAAAATTTTGCATAAGCTCTGAAATAAAACTACCTCCCAGTGAAGTCATTATCTTCCTGGAGTGTATCATATTGTAGAAATATGTGCTTAGTTTTACCTGTATAAGTTTGTGGCAAAAGCTCATGAATATTGACGTAATTCTCATGCTGTAATGTGTATACTTGTAGCAAAAGCTCACTGTTATTAACGTAATTCTCATGGTATAATGTGCATACCTGTAACAAAAGCACACTGACATTGATGCAGTAATGTATTATGTTGCATGCATTTGTGCTTAGGTACCCTGATCATGGCTGAAAGGGTTGTTCACTTACCTAATAAACAAAGAATAAATTAAATAAAATAATATTATGTGGATCAAGTGATTTAACAAGGGGTTGGAAGGGATGGCTATATAAAATGGCAAGATAGATGGTTGTCATATACTCACATTTTTAAGTTGCCAAAGGGGAATATGCTGAGGCTTGCAGTCTAAAAAGACACTGTTTCCTCACTGACATCAATGGTACATGCTACATGGTAAAATGTATTACATTTTTGTATTAATAAAAGTATAACAGTTGCTATTTGCTACTTTATAAAATAGTAGTATTTGATGTCACTTTTCTGCATATGAAACAAGTTTGTAAATTCTGACCAGCAATCTTACTGTCTTATTGCTCCAATTCTGAAAATCAAAGAAAATCTAGCACCATATAACACTAAATTATATAAGAAACAGGTAATAAAGATGCTACAGTAGAGAAATATGATCCAGGACTCTTATTTTTCTATATACACGGCAGTTTCTTAGCAGTACCAGGAAGTTCCAACAAGACTGAGACAAAAATTGTAGGATGGGTGGCGATCACAGCTGAACTACGAAGTCCATAATTACTATTGAAGGTACCAAAATCATAGCTCCTAGGCACTGGAACTCACTCGCTCAGGTCTTGTAAAACAGCATGACATGCTTGAGCTATTCCATGTCCAACTAACGATATATTTTTGCTAGCTTCATGTCCCCCACAATGAACCAGGAAACCCATACATCATACCTGAAGATACTAGAATCACTCACCATCCAGCCCAATACCATACTCATCAGTGATTTTAACTACCCCTCCATTAATTGGGAGGCATACACAACCATTAACATGTAGGTCCAAAGATTTCTTGGTTTTGTAAATTCAAATGCCCTGGAGCAGCTAGTCTGCACTCCCACTAGGGTAACAAATCTGGTACTCATAAATATGGAAGAGTACTGCACTCCCACTAGTGTAATGTCCTCACTGGTATGATCAGATCACAAAGTGGTCTCCCTTGAAATAAGAGTAAATTAGTCCCCCCACCTAACATCTAGAACTTCTCTAAGGTAAATTACTCCCACTTAAGGGATGGCATAGCTAGCTTCCAAGCTCCCTGAAGTCCAGAAAACACAGAAATCTTGCAGTTACATACACAAAACCCCGGTCTGACCATATAAACAACTGCATAGAAACAGCAGCACTAGATCAAAATAAACTCAATCAAGCTGCAAAAATAAGGCACCTTGGTGGACCCCTGGTATTAATCGGTTGTACAATAAAAGAAAGAAAATCCTGTCAAGAATTTGGTAATGAATGTGCACAAATGAGCAAAAAGTCCTTCATTAGTCTAAACATGCAAATGAGGGAGCTAATCAAGTATTTGAAAGCAGACTTTGAGGTAAAAATAGCCTCCAAACCTAAGGATAACAATAAGGCATTTTTCAGTTATGACCGCAGTCTTAAGAGCAACACCCAATAATGTGCTTCACTAGTTACAGATGGCATCACCTATACTCGGCCAGAAGATATAGCATATGTGCTGGCTAACAAATTCAGCTCAAATTTCACCTGCCTGTCACACCCAATTCTCATTCAAGAATGATTCTCCACCAATCCGCTCTCAGTTATCACCAATGAACAGGCTGCCACTCAACTCTCTAAAGCTAAAAACACAGCTTCAGTGGGGCCTGATAATGTACAAGGTTGCGTCTTAGCTTAAAACAGGACTTATCAGGCCCATTAGGATCTCTGTTTAACTGTAGTCTCCTGGTTGGCTTTGTCCCAATAGAGTGGAGGATACCAACAGTCATCCCTCTGCATAAAGGGGGATCATCTACTGACCCAGAAAACTATAGCCCCATTAAGTTTGACTAGTCTTGTATATAAAGCCAAGGAAAGAATAATAAAGGACCTGATAAATAACGACATAAGAAACTTTCAAACACTGGACATGAACCAATTTGGCTTTGTTGAGGGCAGGTCATGCCTACTGAATCTGGTGGATTTCTTTGAGAAAGTCACTAATGCCATGGATAAGGGTAACACACTACATATCACCTACCTTGACCTGGCCAATGCATTTGACGCAATTCCCCACTAAGGTATTATAAATAAATGCGCAAAACTGGGAATAAATCCCTACATTACCTGATGGATAGCCAATTGGCTCATAAAAAGGAAATGTGGTTAAAGTAAGTGAATCCAAATCCAGCAAAAGGCCAGTTACTAGAGGTGTGCTGCAGGGCTCAGTGCCGGGAACAGTCTTGTTCTGAATATACTTCTCTGAAGTCAAGGCTAAATTGGAAGGCCTCTGGATGGGAAAGTTTGACAATGACTGCGAGCTAGGGGCAATCACTGAATCCCCCAATGATGTAAACATCATTCAGGAGAGTCTGGATCAAACAAATGATTGGTGCCAGAACCATGGCTTAAAATACCCTTTGGGAAGTCAAACTGCAATGTCAATAGCACAACTTCCCCCCTCAGAATAGACTCAGAGGTGAGAGATATAGGTACACAGATAGATAGTAGATTGAACCTTGACTGCCATGTGTCCACAGTGATGAGAAAGTCCCTCTATGTTGCATAACTTATAAGTAAATGTGTGGCATCCAGATCCAAGAAAATTATAATTCCACTGTACTCAGCCATCATTAGACCAATAATGGAGTACAATGTGCCATTTGGCATGCACTTGGTTAGGTACTTACAGTAGCTAGAGTGACCTCAGAGGTTCCTCACAAAAAATACATGGTGTAAACAAAATGTCCTATGTGAATAAACTAAAAAACCCTATCCCTTTACTCTGTCTCCTACCGAGTATTCAGGGGTGACCTATGTGTGACCTACAAAGCAGTCACAAATCCAGCCCTTATGGAGCTGCTACACATCTGCAACTCAGACAGCATAAGGGTCACCCAATCTAGGGATCTAAAATTAGTGAACAACTCAAAGAATTCATGTGAGAGACAGATACGTGTCTCAGCGATTGCCCCTTCTTTGGAACAGGCTTAGTATTGGCCCTTTTCAAACACAATTTGGATTAATGGATGGGGGATCACAAATTCACACCAGGGGTAGTGCCTATGTTTATTATGGACAGGGGCAGTCTGAAAGATACTCAAGGCATATGCACAAACCTATGCCATCATCTTGCCCCTAGGGTCCATATATTGGATAAAATTGAGTTATACTGGCTAGACTTGTAAAGATTCTTAAGCCATTAGCCTAGTAATCTCCTATGAACCTATAAGATGAGTGTGTTGCATGAGTGCAGTACAGCAGTGAATACATATGATGTTGTTGCAGGCAATAAGCATTAAATTGGTCTGGTCAGAGAAAGTCTGCAGCCTCATTCATGTATATGACATGAGCCAAATGCATAAGGCTCCAAAGCCAGTGGTATGTTCAGCACCTCAAAGTGCAATGTAATGCTCAGAATATCTTGAGTAGGAAGATGTAATTAAATTAATTTAAAATGTGATTTAATAACTGTGTATGGGGAGAGCAGTTTAAAAGGAAAAAAGTTATTACAAATGTCTTTAGCAATGAGGAACATAATACACTGAAATATATTCTATAGTGTAATTCTGTTCCTGTTAATATTCTGCAAAGGTGCCTTCAGGACTTGTTATTTTCTGCTCTCTTGGTATGTCAGGCAGTGACCAAAACCAATAACAAAACTGACCTACATGACTGAAATGGGTTTGGAAAGTATTGGAATATACATTCATGATATGCTTTTCTCTGAACTCATCAGAGAACATGCAAGCTCAGACACAAAAATATTTCTTCTGTAGACTGGATTGACCTCAATGAACTGAAGCAAAAACTAACACTAGGTATTTTTCATAAAGGAGAGCACCTCTAAATTTTTTCTCGTAATAAATTTCATTTCCTCTGACAAATTTTGCCAAAGATTATTAAAGCTGTGACAGTGTCACATTCTTAAAATCATGTCTGTAGCTAAGCAGGAAAGCATCTGTTAACTGATTACTCAACCCCTGAGAAGCAATTTATTTTCACAGTTGCAAACCACAAACACAAACAATCTGCTAGCAACCAGAGCAGTCTGCTCTGGTAGGTCTGAGCTGTTGTTTTTTTTTTTTTTCTCACCATTTCAATGTTATTATTTTATTATTTTATTTATAAACCTTTAATTACCACAATAATGTTTCTAATTCATATCCAGGTTATTTAACGTTCTAGTCACTGTCACAGCTAGTAAGAGATAACTTCAGCTATCAACCACCCTTGCAATGAAAAAAAAATCTTGTTATTCTCCTTGATCTCTACCCTGCTCAGACATCATTGCATGACATCATATTTCTACAGAGTTTCTTTAACAGAAGAAGAAGCAGTAAAAATAAAACATCTCCAGCCTTCCTTAGAACAGTGAGGTTATACACTCCAGTTATATCATCTCTTTTTCATGTTGCATATGCTTAATTATCATCTTCTGTGTACAATGTTTCATATTTATGAATTCTTGTCAACATGTTAGCTATCATTTTATAGCATGTTACTCAATGTCCTTGCTAAGGATGGATTTCCAGAATAAAATCTGACATTTGTTACTGAGCCACTGCAAAAAATTTATACAGAGGTATTATTTCCATTTCTGATTTTTATTTATTCAGTTAGTTGTTAATTATTTACATTTTGTTGTTGGCTTTGTCAGTGGTACTTCACCAAAGGACATTTTACAGGGAATGCTTAGGGCATAAATTAATCCAGTACGAAAATACAAATATTACACCTGGGACATAAAACGGTACTGGATATGTAATAGCAAATAACACCTAAATGTGCATTGAGGTAAACATATACATTATTGTATTACCATATAATGATTCCATATTTTTGCATTAAGGATTATGCAGTTAAGTAATGTCTAAACAGTTACAGATAAATGTGTATTTATAGTATTATTGTATGTATTTTTGATGCCTTTAGGTAGTTTCTAGTTGTTCTAATAATTGTAAGCTTTTACTTGTGGTTTCTATGACTAAGTCCTCCATATATCTTGTTGTCCTTCGCCACCACATTATCATTCTGCTGAGGTACTTTCAAGTCATAATAAATTATTATGTCTCAATCCATTAACTGGTTTACAGCTGCATATTCCATTACTGTAAATGCACTTTAAAAGTCCTTGCAGTCAGAAAATCGCCCCATATTTTGCAATTTTTAAAGGACATGGAAAAGTTATGGCAGACCTGCAATGTTTATAGATATCCAAAATTCCAGACTATGCCCCAGAACTAGGGACATGACTAGTAGGATGTCTCTAAAAACAACAGCTGAAAAAAAAAACATAATTAAAAGTATACAAAACAAGAAACATAATAAAATGCAACTACAAAACATACAAACATTTAAGAATATGTTCATTAAATTGCCACCAAAATGTTTTGCAGTTTCATGACATGTAATTGAATCCCTGGAACATTTGTTAACACTTTGATAAATATATTATTATATATTTTGAGGATTTCAGTACTTGTGTTATATTTGTATTTTTTTGTTTGTTTGTTTTCTGACAGCAATACCTTATCATTGTTTACCAGTCTGCTTTTCATTCAGAATTAAAAACAACTCATCACACAAATGTAGTATCTGTTAGATAATCATACTGTTTACTAAGAAAAGACCTTATCAGTAAAGAGGGTGGAAGAGGTTCTAGATATTTTATTGGTCAAAGTTGCCCAGAAAAATGTTACTTACTGGTCAAAGTTGCCCAGAAAAATGTTACCAGAACATTCACTCAACAAAGGTGAAAACCACATTTGGAGAAAACATTAGCAGGTTCATAGGTTCATAGGTTCATAGGTGTATAATAGGCTAATGACCACTTGGGCCTTTATAAGCCTAGCCCTGCAGGTCCTCCAACAATTCAAGTCTAAGTCATTTGAACATCTTCCTGAACAATATAAATCTCAAAAGTCTGTTAAACAAAATACATGAATTCCATGCTACCTATCCCTGTACACTCCTGACATTGCTGTCCTAACTGAAACCTGGCTTAAACCCCACATAAACAACAAAGAAATCATTCCCCCTGGCTATAACATTCTTAGACAAGACAGGACAACAAAACTGAGGTGTAGATGTAGCAATCATATACAAGGACTCGCTCAAATTTGAGGTACTACAAGTAGATGCCTCAGATCTAGATAACACTGAACTACTAGTCTCATGCCTAAAATTAATAACAAAAAACATATAATCCTACTAACAGTATATATCACACCCACCAACAACCTCTCCGCTATAGAAAACTTAGTCTCCTGGGCCTCAACTACATTTAGTCAGGAAACAATAATAGTTGGAGATTTTAATAATGATTGGCAAACCTATTCTTCTGAGAACCCCTCCAGTTACATAAACTTATATGGTTTCACCCAACTAATACATACACTCACTAGAGTTGACAAAAACACCAGCAAACGATCAATACTCATCTGGACCCTGACAAATAAATCCTCTCTAATCCATCACTCAGGTTGTTTACCAGATAGCCTAAGTGACCACCCACTAACCTTCATTCTAAGGCACCATAACTCACACCCTAAATCTACATCATGCAAACAAATACATAATACAAAAACCTTCTGTACAAACAGCTTTAAACAACTACTTCAAAACTGTAATTGGTCCCCATTAAAATACCTTCCATTAGATGCAGCAGTCAAATACTTCAGCAGTACATTCCTAGATATACTAAACATACTGGCCCCTATAAGACACATAATATCTAAATCTATTTCCCATGGCTCACACAGGAAACTAAACAGCTACTAAAACAAAGAGATAAATGCTGGTACCAACATCATACTAAGAAAACCAAAGCCTCCCTTGATAACTAACGACACTTAAGAAATGTTTGCAAAAAAGCAAATCAAAGCTGATAAAAAACACTATTATACAAACATGCAGTATAAACATCAAAATAACCCACAGAAATTCTGGGGTTCTATCAAACAAGAGGTCTGGACACCAAGGATTAAAACTTTAATAAACTTCAGTAAAAAGGGTAAGCACTTTCGTGGAAAACAAACCCACTTCTTCAGACCATATAAAAAGTTACACAAACCACTCACATATATATAAAAAACTCAGAAAGACATTATCCAATGAAAACAATTTTCCAATCTAAAAACACAGCCCACTAGAGCAAGTAACTGGCCAGTAAAGATGCACTGCATCAACACATCCCTTTAGAAGCATGAATATTAAAACAGTGACATTGCAAATTTATCAGACCCAATAGTATCATGAAAAAGGTACATGTTTTATTAAGGTTTTAAGCTGTGGTGTCTGGAGCTCCAGTTTTTCTTTTACATTTAACAGTTTGGTGGTGGTCCAGCCTTTATCTGACTACCTGAGTTCATTTGTATGGAGTGTTCTATCAAACAACTTATCTTATCCATCCAGGCAGGCAGTACTGCCTGGATGGATAAGATCACCAAACACCAATAATTCAGAAGAAAGTTTAGCATCCTAGCTTAACTCATTTTTCATAAACTCTATACTCTCACTAATTAAAAACAAAAATAGTCCACATCAAATCACTCTTCCTGCAAACAATGACTCCCCTACCACACTCTCCCTTCAACCCATCCAAACAGGCAAAATAAAGAAATGATTGAGCAAACTAAAACCTGCAATTCTTGCCTCTGACAAATTACCAAATAACTACCTCAAATTAGCAGCCAGCGTCATCTGTTACCCAGTATCAATACTGATCAACAGATCTATTGCTGAGTAAACATACCTAAAATTTGAAAAATCTCCAATGTAATTCCTCTCCATAAAGGGGATCCCCCTTAGAACTCTACAGCTATAGACCTATATCCATACTATCTCCTCTTTCTAAAATTTTAGAAAAAATACATCCACTCACAACTAATGCAAACCTACTAACCAATAAGCTCCTTGCCAACACACAACATGGATTCTGGCCAGGCCATAGTACTACCACTGCCCTGCTTAACTTCATTAATACTGTAAACCAACTAAAAAACAATGGCCAAATGGTCACTTCCATATTTCTCGATATGTCCAAGGCATTTGACACTGTGTCCCACAAACAGCTCATACAAGAGCTGGCATCCCTTGACATGTCTAAAAATACACTCCCTTGGTTCCAAAATTACTTCTCTGATCATCATCAAGCAGTCCAATGGCAAGATGATCTCACCTCCCTGCTTCCCATAACAGCAGGCATTCCACAAGTGTCAGTACTAGGGCCTCTATTCTTTTCAGTCCTCACCAATAATCTGTACACGGCAACTAACCTTGCAAACATTATACAATACACAGATGACGCCACTGTCATCTGTGTCACACCTACCCTATCACAACTACAAGAAGTTACCCAAAAATCTTTTACTGCCATTGAGCCTTTCCTAAATAAATATCAACTCATCCTAAACCCCAACAAAACCAAACTAATGCTTTTTCCCAACAACTATTACAAGACAAACACCCTTAACTAGAACATTAAAATAATCTTATCCCATCACATGCTAATTAAACCAACCACATAATCTAAGCTATTAGGAATCACTATTGATGATAAGTTAAGATTTGACAAGCCCATATTACAGGCAATCAAAAATGCCCACATCAAATTAAGTTCACTTTATAGGATAAAGCCTTACTTAACCAACTCTTCCATACAATCAGTCATCAGGACCCACCTGCTATCCACCATATTCTATGACCCCCATACTCACAAACCTCAGGAAGACTGGCCTAAAAAAAACTTGAATCACGCTACCACAAGATAGCCAGATTTGCCACCAACCTGCCCCACAGAACCCACCACTGTCTTGCTCTAAAATAACTTAAATGACTAGAACTTCCAAACCTCTTAACATTTAACCAACGTACCCTAACCCACTCTACAGTATACCTACCTGACAAATGCCCAGCCTTACACAACCTAGTGCAAATCCACCTCAACAGCAGGACCCTGAGATCCTCCAAAAAACTACTATTAAAAATTACAAAGTCCAACAACAGGAATGGTGAATCATTTTATTCTAATAAATTCTCCAAAACATGGAATGCTATCCCTCAGAACATACTAAACACAATCAACCCAGCACAATTTAAAAACCTGCTATAGACCCATCTAAATGAAAACTGGGTCTGCTCCTGCTCCCCTCCAGTTTGTACCTACTTGACATCTCCTGACCTTCTCCCACTGTATTGTTCTTGTTCCTCATATATATCTGTTGCAAATAGAACTTTTGACAAAATCATTGTACTGTAAGTTTTCAAATGATTTTGTGCAAACATTTGTAGAACTGCAATTCTGTTGTATATAATGTTTAACTTTAATGATTTCTGTATAAGTTTTGCTGTTTATGTTCACTGTTGTAGTGTGATACCATGCCTCTCTGGGAAGTCACTGAAAATAGACAAATAGTCCAGTCGGACTTCCCCGGTAAACAAATGTTAAATAAATAAATAAAATAATTAGCTCTCCTCCTTGAGCTGCAGTGCAAGAGAGTTTTCACTTTCTATCTAATTTAGTTTCTTTCTGGGCCAGTGCAGTCAAATAGTATATTCCCTATAACTGTAAAAGTGACTTCAATGTTTTATATATTAAAATTATAGGGGCTGGCATTTTGTAGTAACTATATATAGCTGGCAAGTGCATTTACTATAAAAGTCGACTATGTTTTGCTTTTGCCCCACCTATAATATACTGAAAAATGTATTCCACTAAATTAATGGATAATGGTACATAATACATGTTGACAACAAGATCTACTACAAGTGCTTGCATGCAATTTGCTTGTAACATACTTCCTAGCCTGTCACTCATTCATTTCAGCAAGTGCTCCAACTCCCACTAACTTGATTTCCCTTAACTTAGCATCCCTATCAGATCCTGACCTCACCAGACTATCTAACCCTACCAGAACCATGGCCTAACCCTTAAAACTCCCACCCAGTCACTAAAGCTAAAGTCCCCGATCACCCATAAGCCTAACAGTCCCTTCCCCTTCTCTAAACCTAAAGTCCATCTAAACTTGACTACTTTCTCCCCAACCCCAAATTATCTGATTGCCCCATAAAACTAAAATCCTCTTCCCCCTCTCTAAACTTAAATCCCCCTCCCCACTCCCTTTCCCAATGTACCTAGCACACAGGCACTTCCTTACCTAGTATACAAGCACTTTCTTACCTAGCAGACGGGCACTTCCTTACCTAGTACACAAGTACTTTCTTACCTAGCACACGAGCACTTCCTTATCTAGCACACAAGCACTTCCTTACCTAGCACACAAGCACTTCCTTACCTAGCACACGGGCACTTCCTTACCTAGCACACGAGCACTTTCTTACCTAGCACACAAGCACTTCCTTACCTAATACACAAGCACTTCCTTAAATAGCACATAAGCACTTCATTACCTAACACACAAACACTTCCTACCTAGCACATGAGCACTTCCTTACCTAGCACACAAGCAGTTCCTTACCTAGCACAAGAGCACTTCCTTACCTAGCACACAAGTACTTCCTTACACAGCACATGAGCAGTTTCTTACCTAGTATATGAGTACTTCTATACCTAGCACACAAGCACTTCCTTACCTAGTAGACAAGCACTTCCTTATCTAGCACACAGAACTTCCTTACCTAATACACAACCACTTCCTTAAATAGCACATAAGCACTTCCTTACGTATCCCATGAGCACTTCCTTACCTAGCACACAAGCACTTCCTTACCTATTACACAAGCACTTCCTTACCTAGCACACAAGAACCTCCTTACCTAATACACAAGCACTTCCTTACCTAATACACAAGCACTTCTTTACCTAGCACACACAAGCACTTCCTTACCTAGCGCGTGAGCAGTTGTTGATAGTGTGTGGTAGCTGCTTGGCTGGACTCATATTCAAGTTTGAATTTGAGCAGTTGCCCACATGGGCTACAAGAAGTTTGTGTCCCTGACATTGAGAAACATGTCTCTGAGCACCTGGGACTCAAGCTCTTGCAGTAGCCTTGACAATGTTATAGGCTTTTACAGTGACCATGTCAATATCTTGTAAAGAACAGCACTTATAAAAATATAAGTTGTGTGTTTCTACATTCTGTAATTTAAATATTATTAGAAGAAGGCCTTTGATGGGAAGACTCAATAAAAGGATTTATAGACAGTATTAATTAGGAAGTATTGTTTAAGGCTACCCTCAGATAAGATGCTATTTCATTGCTGTTTGAGGACCAGAAATAATGAGTTTCACAGTCCAGGAATAATTCTTGTGAAGCATCTGTCTCCAAAGTTGTTATGGGATTTCAGAATGATGTGAGGAGGGACTTCACTCATCAGAGATGCAGCTAGACAATCCAGGATTCTTAATTATAAGAGGGTGAATGAGGAGTGAAGAATAGTTCTGAGGGGGAGTTAGAAGGTTAGTGCTAGGAGTTTATCTTGTATTACAGCCTGGCATTGCAGCTCAGTCCTTTCGGCCATATAAAGTCTGTTTTGGTGACTACATTTATGCTCATGCAGTAAAGCAAGAAGGATGGTACTTTCAGTTTGTTGTGTACGGTTTGAAGATGTCTGATGTTAGTCACAATACTACACAATATCACTTTTGGTGATACATGCATTCTTAATCACACACTTACCTGAAAGGACTCAAACAAGTCACATATATACTAGACATTGCTCTAGAATATTAAAGAGCAAAGTAACATTTTGATGGGCATTATTCTGCAGTTTGAAATTTGGAGAAGATTGCCTAAGCATGGAATTAGGTTTGTGAAATTATATATTTGCGAAATCATATATCTAATATTTACTTAATAACAACACAACAAATTAATTCTTGTATCTGTGCTTCTAGACTATGCCAGGATTTGTATGAAAACTGCTAAGGGATGTTTTGAAATGACCCATGTAAGCCATAATAGGATAGATTTTGAACTTTTTTTCTGGCATTAAAATTATCATGCTCATGGGTCAAGACCTTTCCCTGGGAAGCTTAGACGTAATCTATAATAAAAAATAAATATTGGTTTATCATTAAGTTTATTCCTTGAATGTCTGAAGAAGTGCCAGAAGATATTCAATAAAGTATGCAACTATTATTCAATTTTATACAACAATAATGTTTGCTCTTTTTATGACATCATTACTAGTCTACTGATGCCTACATACAGAAATCAAGAAACAATAGCAATAAATACAAATAGAGAACAGTGTCTAATGAAATATGCATCACAATGTATGGTCCTGTAACTTTAACAACGGATGTATTACAAGTGCAAAAGTGCTAGCAGCTCATGACACATTTGTTCACTGCCACCTACTTGAAAAAGCAAGTGCCGTAACTCC
This sequence comes from Protopterus annectens, assembly GCF_019279795.1. NCBI lineage: Eukaryota > Metazoa > Chordata > Ceratodontiformes > Protopteridae > Protopterus > Protopterus annectens. The sequence continues at coordinate 503,434,904 of NC_056733.1, forward strand.
CACTACCCTCATCTACTGTCACTACTGAGCCCTGCCAACATCAGGCCTTATATAATTCTATGGCCATACCAGAACCTAACTATTATCCTAAAACTCCATTAACCCTCCCTAACCTTAAAGTCCCTGTTTACTCCTTAAACTTTAAACTCCAACCCCTTTCCCTGAGCCTTAATTCCCAGATTGCTCTCTAAAAGTAAAACTTTCTTTTTGCTCCCTAACCCTAAAACTCCCTTCCCACTCCCTATCTCTAAAACTCCCCTCTTGCTTCCTAAACCTAAATCCCCCTCCCGATTGCTGACCAATTCTAAACTCCTAGCCTCCACACAATCCTTCCCTCCCTATACCTGCCACACTTAGACAACCTAAAATCGAATAACGTGTTGAGTTAAGGTGTGTTAGCTCTTTGCCTGAACTCATATCTGAGTTCAAGCATGAGCGGCAACCTACATGAGCTACAAGACATTTGAATATCTGGCTTTGAGACAGTGGTTTTCTTGTGCTTGGTACTCAAGCACTTGTAGTAGAATGATTAGCAACCCTGTATATTTGCCAAGAGGATAACAAAATACAGTGGTTCACCATGATATCGTTGACAATGACATTATTAAGCAGTACCATTAACAATGAGTTCTCATTCATTTTTATTTATAGTGTACTATCCATTATTATTACTTGGGAAAGAACAGAAAAGTCATGTTGTTGTCTTTTCCAAAGCTGAATACCTTTTACTGCCACCTGTTTGATACTACAACACACCTTACTTCCTGAATGCATATGTGCAACATTTCCCAGTTGTTGCACTAAGAATGGTACAGCCCATCTTAGTTTCATACTGGTATTACATAAAAATTATAGTTTGCTATATGAGCAGGTCACCATGCATTACCAAACTACATTTATAATAATACCAGAAGTGTTCTGAAGTGGATAGTGCAAGCTTCAGAACATGATTTGGCATCTGTTAAGATTAGGGAACCTAGTTTAGTTTTTAGGCACCTTGCTGTTACATTGACTGCACAACCAGACCTGCACACTATATTTCATATGCATTAGAACTAGTGAAACATTCAGTAGAACTTGTACATTTTAAACAAATAAAGAAACATAAACACAAGCAGTCTGGAGACTTAAACAGAACTGAATTAACCCTCAAAAAAATATCATTTGTTTTCTGTGACACTCTAGATAGAAATTATTATCAGTGACTTTTAACACCGCCATGCATTCATAATATACCAATTGTCTCATCTATAAGCAAATTAGGTAAGGCTTCAGGCCAAATGCTTATTTTCCCAATTAACCATATCAGGGTGTATTTCAAACTTACTATAGTTTATAATGTTGGTATGTTTATCTATTGTGATCCTTATCTCTAATGTCCATAAATCACAAATCATATGTTATGACTTCTCTCTCTCTGAAACAGCTATTTTCAGCTAATGTCTCATTACATCAGGTTACATTCAAATATTATCATGATTTATGTACTAATACTAGGTATTAAGCTTTGAATGAACATAAATTAAGTGCATTACATTATATTTTTATTGTAAAACCACTCCACATGATTGTATACAATTTGAGTTATGTTTTGCATGCTTCTACAATCTTGCAAAAATGTCTTATCTTTACTGGAGTTTTCCTTTATGGGATTCCATTGAAAGTGGGTATCACCCAGGCTGGCTCTAGGGTGTAAGGGGACAGAGCTGTTATTGTGACTCAGGTGGACAGTGTTCGATTAGCAGTTCCAGTACTGGAGGAGTCAGGGCAGGGAGGGAGAGAGAGGAGTGAACGAGTGCAGCCTGTTTGCATTTCCTGGGGTGGGGAGGATAACAAGTATTCAGGAGCACACTGGGAATTGCAATGTCTCTGGTGGAGATTGTGGAAACCACTTCCCCTGCTTAAAGTGGATAGATGGGGCTGATTACTGGCAATGTCCTTTGCGGAAGTGAAGGATGATTATGGCAGACAGCCCAATGCATGTTCCACTTCAGTTCTGTCAGCCAGGAGTTTGTAGGAACCATAGGCCTAAAAAGAAAAAAAACTGAAACCATCCCTAATGGCTCACTAAATGATGGTCCCTGCCAGCTGAAACAATTGGGCCAACAGCTCAAGAACGGTCTAATGGTTGACAGGTAGTGGGGGCAAAGAATGCAAAAAATGGGTGCCACCTCCCCAGCCAATAACAAAAAAATGAAACAAACAAACAAAGAAGTAAATAAGTAGATCACTGGGTACTGTATTTGGTATAATCATAGCCTTCCTTTCTTTAATAAGCTTTGACAGTTTTTTATTTTGGACTTTGGTTATAAAACTAGTTTTAATATACTCGTAGTTGTTATACCTGTCTTTATGGGTCACTACATGTGAGTAAAACTGTTAACTAAATTATATACCACAGGAACAGAGATATGCAATGTGATTTCCTCCACAAGAAGAGGTGTAAATGTTCAGATAACAATGGAAACGCAAAGAAATATAGTCTGAGGGATGTTAATGAAGCACTACTCCACACAACAGCAGAGATGGCAGCTTTGAAACAGAAACAAAAATTGGTGGCACAGAAATATAGAAGGGATCATAAAAACAAACTTACATATTTGAAACTACTGTCTGTTGATATGATGGGCAAACCACCTCTACATGAACAATATTTTTTGTTGTTTTTAAAATTATTACAAATTACAACAATCTACAGAGGAGAGCCATGTGTGTGTGTGTGTGTGTGTGGGGGCAGGTGGCTCCTACAGAAATAAACAGAAATAATAACATTAATTGGAAACATGATTTTGTTGCTGAAGACTTGCATTATGATAACCCACTATTACTAATCATAGCTTTTCAGTTAATGTTATGTTGCTTTATTTTTTTCATCTATAGAAATCAGGAAAAAGCCCTGGCTGCTGTCTGCTCCCCTTCCAGCGTCTTTCTTGGCTGTGTTATCCTGCTCTTCTCGTGCTTCTAGCTCAAGTCTCTAGGAACCTAAGGACCCTCTCCAAATACCAGCGGGTTCACCTCACAGCCTTAAATTCCCTTCACCCTTCTTCAAGGAAAAAAGAAAATTATCCTGCTCTTCTTGTGCTTCCAGCTCAAGTCTCTAGGAACCTAAGGACCCTATCCAAATACCAACGGGTTCACCTTGCAGCCTTAAATTCCCTTCACCAATCTTCAAGGAAAAAATAAAATTATCCTGCTCTTCTCGTGCTTCCAGCTCAAGTCTCTAGGAACCTAAGGACCCTCTCCAAATACCAGCGGGTTCACCTCACAGCCTTAAATTCCCTTCACTCTTCTTCAAGGAAAAAAGAAAATTATCCTGCTCTTCTCGTGCTTCCAGCTCAAGTCTCTAGGAACCTAAGGACCCTCTCCAAATACCAGCGGGTTCACCTCACAGCCTTAAATTCCCTTCATCCTTCTTCAAGGAAAAAAGAAAATTATGTTTGCTGTCTAACTCCTGCTAGTTTTACTCTCTACCTGTGTACCATTGCTATAGGTGCCAAAGCATGCTCTGAGCCAGGACAGCCAGCAGCCTCTCCCCCCATCTCTATAGTACCCTTTCATTTACTCCCCTATCTTCATCTAGGAACTCCCTTTCACTCTTCCCCAATCTTTTAATACAGCAACTCTCCTGCTTATCTACCTGCAAGTCAGACCTGTTCACTAGATGGTATCCTGTTCCTAGTCTCATTTCATGCTTTTCCTCTAGTTTCCTTTACTAATTACCTTATTTTCTGTAGTCCCAGACCTTCATTCTAGTTCCTCATACTTCACCCTACTGTCTACTACTACTGTCTCTAGGTTCTCTCATCACTGTTCTCACCTACTACTGCCTTATCCAACTTACCATCTGTAGCCAGTACTGCTGATTGTCTCTTCTCCAGCTGCTTCTTACCTGTCTCTACCCGCTCTGTTTGCCCTACGGGCTCACTCTGCTCTCCTCCCCACCCCCAATGCCCACCCACCCCTGGGGTCCTACTCTTATACTTACTAGCCACACCCCTACCCCCTCCCACTACTCTGATTAAGCTTTTCTATTGCCTAATTACTTCCACTCCACTTACCATTCCTACCACACCACTCCCCCCAGCCACACCTATTATATTTCTTACCATCAATAATAAAGCTAACATCTTATCTATTCTAATGGATAAATTAAATACCACTACTCAGTTTCAGCGATTTCTCATACACTTACTGCTTCCCCCTCTCATTTATGCTTATATACTCTCCTCCTATGTACACCCATTACATCCAGATTTCCACCACCCTAATAAAATAACCACCTCCACTCCTCTACCCATCCTATTCAACCATGCTAACATTACAACAACTCCCAGCTATCTACCAGCAAAATATCATAGAATAGTCCACATCAGATATATTAATCTCAATCCCAGGAGATCTCTACTCTTAAATAGCAGACTACCATATCCAATCTATCTCAAACAACTCTAAACATTAAAAGATGGAGACATTCACCCAAACCCAGGCCCAACAGCTATTCCAATCTCTCTCCCCAACCCCAACCAATCAACTAATTATCCCATTACTAAACCATCTAATTCACTCTTTATAGCTAATCTTAATATTTGTAGCATTAACAACAAAATTACTCAACTCCATGCTCTTTTAGAAGTCTACTCCTTTGACATCCTATGCCTAACGGAAACTTGGCTAAAACCTGTAACAAAAGACAATGAAATCATCCCACTAAGATATAATATCCTCAGACTTGACCGTGCAACCAAAAAGGGTGGGGGAGTGGCAATTCTTTTTAAATCTAGCCTACAATTAACCACTTACAACATTAAACCACCACTTAGTACCAGTGCAGAAATTCTTATATCTAAACTACAACTTAACAATGCCAGAGCCATGTATATTATTTGTATCTATATACCCCCCGGTAACAACAATACCACCATAGAAAATATCCTTTGCTGGTTATCTCAACACCTGCCCCAAGAAACCATAATCCTTGGCGATATAAACATTGATTGGAACTGCTGTAGCAACAGCCACCCAACCACCAACATCAACCTACATGGTTTTGATCAAACCATTAAATCCCCCACCAGAATAGATAAACACAACAAGAAAGAAAGCACATTAGACTGGATTCTGTTAAACAACCATCCCCAATTATATGAATCTGGAACCCTTCCTGATGACATAAGTGACCATTCACTTACCTATATCATCAGGCATAAAACCTATACTCCCATTCCCACCACAATCAGGAATATTAGATCCAAAAAGAACTTCAACCCAGATCTCTTCCAAAATGAACTCAGAGCATGCAACTGGTCTCCCCTAAAATACCTCCCTCTGGAAGAAGCTGTTCAATACTTTAATTCTAGCTTCCTAGCCATCCTTGATCATCATGCACCAACCCATACTATTAGAATTAAGACCAAGTCAGCCCCATGGCTTTCTAAAGACACCAAACATAAAATTCACCTCAGGAATAAATATTGGGCCAAATGGAGAATGACCAAAAGTCCTGCAGACCAACAAAATTTCAAACAACTGACAAATAACACTAAGAAAGCTATACTATCTGATAAAAGAAAATACTACCTTCAATTTCAAAAGGCAAACTATAATAACCCACAAAAATTCTGAGCATGCATCAACCAATTACAACAACCAGGTCAATCCAATACACCAAGCCCACTAAACACTGACCTTCAAAATCCCATGCAGACTGCCAATGCCTTCAATACCTTTTTCACCAATGCAATCCAAACACTAGCCAGCCAACTATCACCTAATACTTTTACTTTACCTACCTATAACAAAGCCACACCCCCTCCTTTCATCTTTCAACCAGTCCCAACAACCCACATTCTTGCCCTAATCCAAAAACGGAATCCAGGCCCTCCTTCAGCAGACCAACTACCTGCTGAATATCTACAGAAATATGCCAAATCAATTGCTTACCCCATCTCCATTCTGATCAATAGAAGTATTAGTGAAGGTCACATCCCTAACATCTGGAAAGTCTCCCATATTATTCCCCTTCACAAAGGTGGAACCTCCACCGATTTCTCCAACTACCGTCCCATAGCCCTTCTTTCTCCATTCACCAAGATCTTGGAAAAATGCATCCATAGCTAATTGCTAGACCACCTACTCCATAATAACTTGCTCTCTAACTGTCAACATGGTTTCAGACCCTCCCATAGCACTACCACTGACCTCCTTTCCTTTACAGATTGTATTAATAAAAAACATAACTGTAATATGCTTTCCTCAGCACTATTTATTGATCTGTCAAAAGCATTTGACATGGTCAAGTCATCAAATTCTCACAGATATCCTCAAATCCCTGGCCTTAGATGCACTCTCTATCAAATGGTTCCAATCCTACTTAGATCAAAGACAACAAGCTGTACTCTGGCAAAACACACTATCTAACCACCTACCAGTTAACCTCGGTGTACCTCAGGGATCCATATTAGGACCTCTCCTTTTCTCCATATTCATCAACGACCTTAATCTAGCAATTCCCTATGCTACTTGCATTCAATATGCAGATGACTCCACATTTGTATGCGCAGCCACAACCTCCTCTGAACTTCACTCCCTTACCCAAAATGTATTTAACACTGTTGAACAATGGTTCACTCACTGTTGTCTTCTATTAAACCCCCAAAAAACTAAACTCCTCCTTTTCAATCCTAATCATAAGTCCGCTCCCATAGATTTTGCTGTTACATCCACTAATGGTACCATTATATCACCTGACCTAACTACCAAGCTACTTGGTATTACCATTGACAACAACCTTAACTTTGACATACATATCAATAACACTATTAAATCTGTCAACAAAAAACTTGTCTCTCTCTACAGAATTAAACTCTTCCTGTCACCTACAGCTAGGACTACTATTGCACACACTCATCTAATCTCTAGACTCCTCTATGCCTCAAATATTTTCACTAATCTATCTAAGGATAACCTCAATAAATTGGAAATCTCATACAATAACTTAGCCATATTTGCTACTGGTAACCCATTCAGAACACACCATTGCCTTAATTTAAAGGAGCTCCAGTGGTTGGAACTACAGAATCTGCTCAAATACCACCAACTAATCACTACCCACAAGACTCTTTACCAACCTTCCAATACTCCTACTCTATCCACCATCATCACCCCCTATCACAATCTGAAGTCCTTACGTTCATCTCAGAAACTTCTAATTAACACATCTAAATCTAACAACAGGGCTGGGGATTCTCTCTTCTCTAATACTGTTGGAAGATTTTGGAATTGAACTTTCCTCAGTTTCCTCTATATCACTCTTCAAAAACAGACTGAAACTTTTTCTCAAAACACACTGGCTATGCCACTGTACTAAAACCTGACTAATTCTCCACTTGAGCCTTATACTGTCAGCATATTCTATACCTTACCTTTCTCACTCTGTATTTCAATATTTCCATCCCCCTGAATACTCACCTGTAAGAGAGGAAAAAAAAAATTGTCTTTTTTTACTACACATTATTTTTTTTCAATCTGACTTTTATTGTACCGTACTTGTATATGGAATTAGATTGTATAACTCCCCTTTTTCTATATTAAGTAATGTACTTACTTGCTATTTTGAATTATACACTGTATTGAATGCATTTCATATGGTATTAACTTATGTCCTCTCTGTATTATTTCTGTATTATCCAATCTTTGTACTTGTACACATATCTGAAGTCATTTTATATTGTCCTGCAACTTTATTATCATGTGTGTCATGGAGCTTTTCTCCCCGGGCCTCTACTGAAAATGGACATATATCCAGTTAGACTAGCCTGGTCAACAAATGTAAAATAAAATAAAATAAAATAATAAATAAAAAAATAAGTTAGAAAGTAATGTAGCGTAAGTTCCCTAATCTGAAGGATTCAATTCAGTGCTGTCAAAGACCCCCAAACCAAAAGTAAAAAGGTCACACAGACAAACCAGGTCATAAAAAAACTACAAGTAAAACTAGCCAAGCTACAGTTTTCACTGTTTTTTCACTCTTATAATAGAGGGCTATGGGATGTATGCAAATGATCCCTTAAGGACATCAAGTGTTACAGCTAAATGTTAATTTTTATTTTTAGTTATTTAACATTTGTTTACTGGGAAAGTCTGACTGCTGTAGAGCCCATTTCCATCGGAGGCCTAGAGAGAAATGCTCCAGATGCATGTCTTTGGAATGTGGGAGGAACTGGAGTACCTGGAGAAATCCCGCATGAACACAGGGAGGACATGCAGACTCCGCACAGAAGGCACCCAGCCGAGAATGAAATCTTGCTGTGAGGTGACAATGCTAACTGCTGCACTACTGCATGGCTTCTGAATGTCCATGACTTTCTACTTTTTCTTTTTAAGTCTTTGTGAATATATTCAGACCAATAAAGCCAAACCCCACTAGCTGTGGACATGCATGTTTTGGCCTTCTTATGACCTCGTCATCACAGCATAAGTGGACTGTTTGGCTATATTTCAGAAACACAGGGTTTTTACACCCAACTGATGTCCATAACCATTAAGGTGTCCGCAAAATATCCCAACTAACATCCAAACCAAAAAGTAAAAGGGTCAAACAGACAAACCAATTAGTTGTTGTTGTTGTGTCTTTCGGCTTTCTACAAAAAAAAAAAAAAACTCATGAATTCATGAGGTGCTTTTAAAAGGGACTTCCCTTTCCAACAGCTCACCAAGCCTACTGAGAAAACTCAAGTGCAGTGAAAAATCATTAATATGAATAAAAAGAGACAAAGATATACAGGTATCGTGCATGTAATGCTATATGTTAATACATACGGGCAAAAGGGTAAGCTATAAATTAACAATAATTAAGGGGGCAAAATAAAGAAATCATAATAATAAGACTCAGACATCTCCAAACCTCTGTAAAATATGATCTTTGTTACCCTACTGGTGTTTAAAGTTCCAATTCTTCAGCCTCAATTGCCCAAGGCTCTGTTCCCTATGGTTCCAATCGACTCCATAGGAAAACATTGGCAGTGGCATGTGCTGACAATGATTCCCTTTCTGCCATGATTTCCCCATTCTTCAGGTCAGTACAGCCCTAGAGTTGGTATATATCTATATCTATATATACATATATACATATATATATATATATATATATATATATATATATATATATACATATATATATATGTGTGTGTGTGTGTGTGTGTGTGTGTATGTGTATGTATATATATATATATATATATATATATATATATATATATATATATATATATATATATCTGTATATATATATATATATATATATATATATATATATATATATATATATATATAAAAATAAGTCTGGGGTAAGGGGCTTGATTCCCATAATAGGATATGCGGAGGGCTGCTTCCTCTGCAAAGACACTTAAGTTTAGTTTTTCAGTTGGTGTTTTTTGTAAAGTTCAGGGATTCCAATTACTGATAGTTTTGTCTTTGACACCCTTAGTGGAAGCTCTGTTTCTTATTCACATCCAGCACACCCATCATTTTTACCACCAACTAATTAGCCCATTGCAATAAAAAACAACCATTTCTGCTTCAGTCGAAGAAATCCACCCTCCTTCTTATACAAAGCCCCATGTCCTTTATTAAGGGACTGCATTATTTTATCTCAAAATACTTCCTAAGAAAGAAAGCAGACTCCTGTTTCAAAAGTCTGAATTTCCGTTTCAGTGGCCCCATTCCTCATTTGCCTGCTTACATAGCAAACACAAAACAGTAAGCAAACATAGGGACCAAAAAGGGCAGTGTCATTTTTTTTTATTTTAGCAGGAAATAATATTACTTATAAATAGGGAGATTGCAAACTATAAACTTAATAACACAGTGAATGATGTGTACAAGACAACCATAGTAACTTTATATCCTTAAAACAGATTCACACTCTGCATATGCCTGTATTTTATCAACCTATGTTTTGACTCTAACCACTTTCCTTTTTCGTCACAGCAGCTTCCCTGACAGCCTCTCTCTTTCCATATCAAGTAATAGAAAATATATTCCTCAAGCCAGTTTCCTCCAACTGCCTGACATGATTACGACGCTCATCATAACAAGCACCATGATTACCCATGTCACTTCACACATGTGGAATATGCCCCACAACCCATTGCTATTACTGTTCAGCTTCTGATCACAGCAGAAAATTAGTCTGTTTTGCTTAATGCTGCATACTTCTGACTCAGTAAATACTTTTTAAATGAATAAGGTAGGCATACAAAATCATGAAGGTATCGACATGCAGTCCATATTTATATAGAGGTCTCTTCCTTGCAGCCTGATAATAATAACCACTCTCTTTAACACATTCACATGTGACAGTAGTTTTACATTTAGATGATTATGGTCGCAGATGAAAACAAAGTTGTAGCTTAATAAGCCAAGACTGTTTGCAACATGACTCTGTTACTGCTGTTACAGTTAAAGGAGTGAGAACTTTGTGGAGAAGGGGAGCGTTTAAGTAGCTTATTTCACTTATGTTTTCATTTGTTTTCTGCTGGCCTGTAAGCTGCAGACAGAATCATAGCAGTGTGTGATATTTATTAATTTATACCTAATCTAACTACCTACCTGCATATGTACATACATTCAATAAGTACATGCATATTGCACACACAGTACAATATGATATGTGGCATGAGGCAGATTCTCCATTTAAATGCAGTATGAATAAAGGCTTAGCACCATATTATCCTAACTAAACAAATAAAAGGAAGAATTTTTTTCTTGGGTTCATTCTTTCCTAGGTGCAGAAATAAAGCTGCCTGAGAGTCAAAGATAGTATCCATGGTGACAAACCTGACTTATCTTTACATGATTTTTAGTATGTCTCCTGATATATTCACTTTGGGGGTGGTGGTGGAGGGGACATTGGACCTACGCCAAGTGGCCCAACATTGGCACTGTTTTCCAACTCCAGACATAAAAAGTGATATGAAAAGTAGCCAAAAGTCACATCTAGTTAGCTATCCTGTGCATACCTCTCAATTGTCATGACTTAGACATAGCACTATGATATTAGCCCTCAGATTTAGAATTGTTAAACTTTAGATATATGATGTTCCTCATAAAGTCAGATCTGTTTATGCAAATATACTTCATTAAAGATATAAACTAAGGCTATACAAAGATCCGTTACCACAAACTATATAGGGAATAGTTTATAAATACCTTCAGTTGTGAAAAATCAGGGTGTTTCTCTTACTGACCATCAGCTATGATTTTTAAAGGATGGTGCTATCATTTTAATGCTTGGAGGTGTGATCCTGTGTCTTGCTTAAGTATTCAAAGACTGCTATAGCGAAAACAGCTTCTTGTCATCATTGTTTCCATTCAAATCGGTATGACTAGACATCTACATTGTCTTAATGCCTAGTACTAATAATTTTAACACAATGTCATGCTTTGCTCTTTAGAAATCAATCATACTACCCCCCCGCCGCCACCATGAAAAATGTCAGGCTATTCTTTGAATGGTCCAAGCATTGTCTGAATGTCTAGATTCAGTCTACATTCTGCCTCATAATCAGTCAAAATGGATTCTGTTTTCTACTCCTTTGTTGCACAACAGATCCCCCCTCTATCCTTGTACCATTTCTTCTCAATCACTTGTCCTGTTTTCATAATGAATCTACTAGAGTAACAACAAACAGATAAAATAAAAGCCAAGAAGCAAGTGTATAACTCCAAATCAATTTATGTTAGCACTTTCGTTCACAGCTAGTACATGAACTTCTTCAGAAGAAGTTCATGCACTAGGTGTGAACGAAAGCGCTAACATAAATTGATTTGAAGTTACACACTTGAATCTATAAGAGTGTTTCTTTCTACTCAGAAAGTTCAGTTTAACATTGTTGCTCTTGCCCCACTTCATCAGCACCATAGTCTCTATTCCCCCATTACAACCCGACAATTTTTTGTTATATTTCTAATAATGAGGTTGTTTTTCTCAGCCATTCAACCGCAGGTATGGAAAGATGATTCACAGGTCTCCTTTAGATTAATTCTCATTTTGCTATTTTTTTAGATAAAGTTATCTTTTACATATTTATTTATTTATTTGTCTGAACTTTGTTAGCTGTCTGAAACCTACAAAATAAAATGGCTGATTTTACTTGGAATGTGTAAAAGGTAATTAATTAAAATCGGACAGTATGCAAAAGAATGGTATACAGAAAAACAGTTTTGTCTGTATAATGTAGCCATTTACAGCTTTTACAACAGCTCCAGAAGTCTATATATTCTAAAGCCTCTTTAATGCAGCAAGAGAAACAAAACAATAAGAAAAATAAATAGAAAAATAAAGCTGCAATAACGTGAACCTCATACAGGGTAGGAGAACATGAACTGGATTGATTAGAGGTAGTAGTGCCAGCAGGTTTGCCTGTTTTTACATAAAATATTTGCTTGCTAGAAAAACATAAACTACTCAGCAGGATATCAAGGAACAGCATATCATATTTATGCTTATGCCAAGCTTATTTTTGTAAGCCTTCACATAACAAGCATTTTATACATTGCCATTGTAAAGAATATACCTTTCGTGCAATATGGACCTTGTCAGACATGAATGAATATGCTTCAGTGTTTCACTTACCAAATCTTACACCCAATACAACAGTTTTAGTCTCTGCATGTCAACAAAAAAATAACAACACAGAGTGAAGTGGTTTAGCCAATCTCACAAACCTCTTCACCTACAACTGAGTCACACTATTGTTCTCCCTCATTTGAGTTAAGTAGCAGTCAAACTGCATTACTTGAAAGCACTAGCTGTTTGTCACAATGAGTTACTTCTCTACTAGGCCTTGCTGACTAAAACAACCAGCTGAAAAGACACCAGCCCCTCACCGCTATGCTCGGTCTACTCCAGCTTGCTGATATATTCAGCTAGTCAGAAAATGAATAGCTCCCTTCTGGTCAGTAAAACATAAGGAGGTAAATAAGAATTAGAGTCTTCTTTAAAATGTCAGGGGAGAGGAGAGGAGATATATGATGATAAATAGGCCAGTAGCCACCCAGTGCATAAGCACAGGCAATTGAATAGAACAGACAGATAAAGGTACAAAAACAAGCTCAGCAGAAACAGAAATATAATTAAAATAATGTTTTCAGAAAAAAAATTTAAATTGTAAAAAATTAATTAAAACAATAATTTATATTGTGGAGATCAGTCAAATATTGAGAAAAATTACCAGTCCATGGCATCATGGACTCAGAGAACACGAAACCTATGAAATGGCTTTTGAAAGTATACACATTTTAAAAAGAGGTACATTCTGTCAGCTATATATCACCATGATTCTCATATTGTCTTGCAGAAATTGATTGGTTCTTCTATGGCAGCACAGACAGTAGAAACTAAAAAGGATAAAGAATATCACCAATAGTGGGGAAACACAAGGACATCTACCCATAATCCAAGGGGAAAGGCAACAATTTCTCACGGTGTACTCCACTAATACAAATTAAAAAGTTGCCTACACTTATGGCTTGGTGAGGCAAACATTAGGAGAATACATTTATGTGGTAGCATAATGTATATCATTGTTTATATTTGGGTAAATTACTCAGCCAGGGAGGAGATCAGATCAGAGGAGTATGTGATGTTGCAGAGCTGTGAGGTGACATTAGACAAGCTGCACACTTGGTACCATTCTTGACCATGGTGCCTATCCATGAGATGGCTGAGCTAATACAAATTGTTATCATAAAGTGTACCATATGCTCAGACAAATACTACAGACGTTATGGTAGTTTTGACTTCCCTTGGATGAAAATGGCCATATGCTGGTATGAGATTCTGCTTCTATGCAGGGGGGAATCTAGTATAATCTTCATTTAAAAAAATAGAATCAGAGCATGATATTGAAACTATATAATTTTTCTTCTCCTTCTCAAATGTGGCCATCATACCTCTTAACTGTACAGATTTTCGCAGAGTGTCCAGATGTTTGCCTTCAGAAAGTACATGACTTTTTATTCTAGCAATTTTCTAAGTTTATAACATGGATATTTGAAATTTGTCATTATTTTTGGGACTGTATTCCCCCATTATTGGCTTCATCCAGGTTTTTTGTGCTAAGGTTGAGAGCTATGGTGAGAAATGAATTCACTGAATATGTTTGGGGGCTGTATTCCCCCATTACTGGCTTTGTCCATGTGTTTTTTGCTAAGAATTTGAGAGGTATGGTGAGAACTGAATTCACTGAATATGTTTGGAGGCTGTATTCCCCCATTATTGGCTTTGTTCGGCTATGGTGAGAACCAAATTCACTAAATGGCATTCATTTAAATGTCAGTCTTCCTCTCTTTCACAATACTGCTGATTTGGCATAGTGGTATGTTGCTCTGACTGCACAGGGTTCCCCTGGGTCAAGACTTGGCAGTGAAATGTATGGCAGTAACACAACATTTTATTGTAGAAACTTTCCAACATTATACAAGCAATGTTTAAAATGTGTCCCTGGTTTTTGGGATTTCTGCCCCCCCCCCTCCAATAAATTTTGGCTTTTTCCAGATTTCTTGTGCTGCAAAGTTCAGAGATACAGCGAAGTGTCGAGTAGATTTTACAAGGAGCTGAGAGCTGCAGGGGAACAAAAGTTTAGTACTGCTTATGGCGAGTCTACTTGCATTGTTAATAGCACAACAGGTAGTGTACTTGCTTTTGATGCAGAAGGCTTGGGTTCTACTCCCATAGTAGGTAGATGCATTGCTGTTACTGTACTATGTTGTAAATGGGGTGGATGCTGCAGTCGTTTTTGGCAAAGATACCTAGTTACTATGAATCTGTTATCAGTTTGCCATCCATTCCCTACTGCAATATTACTAGCTTATCATTTTTTTAATGCAACTTAGGCAATTTATTCCTCAAGGGCAACAACCACTTTATTTGTAGATGAAACAATGACATATAAAGTTGTTTGCTAGCAGCAACCTCTTCATTAGTTACAGGTTTCTTTAATGGGGAATTATTTAGATGACTTTTACTTCTTCAGAGATTGTGCATATTTACTGATACTGGTGGACTGTAGAAGTTTGAGTAGACTTATGATGGAAATGTAAGTTATTGGTGCATGCATTTTGTTTCATTGTTTACTGGAAAAATGTTCAAAACAATAACTGTACTGTATTGTACAAGAAATATGATTTAATACAATCAGGAAGGTGTATCAAAGAGCATGTGTATGTTTCGTATTCAAGGGGCCTATGATTTGAAAACAGCCCTGCCACTGACAAAATGTATTTTCTTTGAATGTGGGTTTCAATGCTGTTTCAATGAATGTGAGTTTGAAGGGCAGAGAAATTTTAATGCTAAGTCTGTTTTCATTGTGAGATTGCATTACTTTATTTAGCAGATATCTATTAGGGTCTGTGCTGTAAAATGCAAAATAAAACTTTCAAATTAAATCCAAATCATCGTAGAAGTAAAGCAGTATGCACATCAGTGTTTATGGTAAATGGGGCGAAATAACCAAGGAATGGGACATTGGAATGGCTGCAGGGGAGAGGCTCCATTCAACCATGATTTTGTGAGGGGGGAAGGGCAGCAGACTTAGACAGCCCCGGCTGAAATATACTTCTCAACTGTCCAGATTTTTGCAGAATGAATAGATTTTTGCTTCTTATTTTTGGTTTGTTCCTCATAAAATTTGTGTCTGTTTTGGCAAATCATTTAGGAATTAAGTCACTAAATAATGACAGACATTGAGTTTCAGATGTTGTAACCTTCAGAAAAATGCATGCTGAAGCAAGACCTGTTATTCTATCAACTGTCTTAAGTTTATATAAGAGCAGTTTTTAGTACTGTTTGTATGTTCCCCCAATATATTTATTTGGCCTTGTCCAGATTTCCTGCATTAAGAGGTTGAGAGGTACATGCAAATAAATCTCTTTATAGAATTAGGAATATTCAAACATCTCAACTGTCCACAGTTTTGGATCAAAATGTTGCTCTCCCCCTAATAACCCCTCCGTAAAATGGCAATTTTGGAAGAAAACGTGGAGGGTTTACAATTATAAATAACTGTAATGATCAGAGTTATAGATTACTTTTATTTCAGAAATGCATGTAGTTGCTCTTATTTTGTCAGCTGCTCAAGTTAACAGTACTAATATTAAAAAGGTGCCCCTTCTTTGATAGGTTCCCAGCTGTATTGTGTGGCAATTTTATATTTTTGCATCATATTTTTAGTCTATTTTTCATAAAATTGTGATTTTCTGCCAAATTAGTGGCAAATCATTAAAGATTAAAGTTAGAAAATAATGGCAGACATTTAAGTTTCAGATTTCATACCCTTCAATAATTTCATACTAATGCAAGACCTACTACAATTCTATTATCTTTCTAAGTTTATAAGAGCAATATTTAAAAATTGTCCTTATCTTTGGGCCTGTGTCCCACTTCTATGTATGGCTTTTGTCCAGATTTCTTGCTCTGTGGTTGAGAGGTATGAGTGCCAGAGCCATCACCATCAGGCAGAGACATTTCAAATTGTGACATACTTGTTGCACCCCACTCCCCCATGGAGTGCCTCTGCTGGATGTGTCCAAGCAAGGCAAGGAGCAGTGTGCAGTATAAGTGTGCAAAGTATTCCCCCTTCCAAGGTAGACACAAGTACAACAGTGGCTTTTCATCTGTCCTTGATTTTGCAGAATGTTCTGGTTTTCTGTCATATTTTTATACTGTTGATTTATGCTTCTTATTATTCAGAAAATGCATACTGTCACAGTGCCCTGTTGCTTTGTGTTTAAGTAGCAATGCTTTAATTACCATCAGGTAAGCTGGTCTGAGATTGTAAGATGCAAGTAACCTTTAATAAACATACTGTTAAATAATTACCAACACTGAAAGCCTTTTTGTTGTTGCTGTGCAGAGAATATTTACATAACTAGATAATGTACAAGCCTTAAGTATTGAAATGCATATGACAGTATTTGTAATAAAGGACAGGATTACAGTATTTTCAGAAGCTCATTACATTTGTTGGAGATTTGCAGTCATCTTTGCAGGCTTTACCCGTAAACTAAACAAAATGCCAATCTATCATGTGTTGTCCATAACCTGTGCAGTAATCCTTTAAGCAATTTATCTTGAGCTTGTTTCTTGTTTGTTGTTCATTTTTTACTTTGATCATGTTTTCCCCATGAAACAAGTAGATAGTTGTTGTCAGGCAGCAGGTCTTTTTTGGATAAGAAACATTTTTACAAGTGGGGGTATCACAGAGATTTCTACTCTCATCATGTTGCTTGGTACTTTTATAAAGCTGAATATAAGTTATAATTAGAACTGCAGTGCAAGGAGAAGCTTGTTTTTTATACCTGATTTTGACTAGTATTCCAGTTTGTTTGTTTGTTTCTTTCGGCTTTTTCCCGGTTAGGGGTCACCACAGTGGAACTCCGGTCCGCTAATGATTGGCAGTAGATTTTTATGTACTGGCTTGCCTATTTCAGTAATGTATTTAAAAAGTAATTTATTTTTTTCATGCCTCACAACCTTTTTGTTTCCATCTAGATAGTAAGTAAGCTGTCATGTAGTCAATGCATTGAAATTTTTTTTTCTTCTACGCTTCATTTTATCTTGATTGGATTCTCATAATGACAGTTTGGCACCCAGGCGAGCATATTTAATTAAAGTTCCAGTTGTGTTTTTGAGCATAGCTCCACCTCTTTCTAGCTGGCCACACCCCTTCCCATTGGCCCCACCCATTCAGCTTTCTCCTGCAGCCCCCCTTTAATTTGAAGTCACCAGCTGCCACAGATTTTTGCTGTGCATCTTTTCATAGTTTGGTTAATGGTTTGTGCTCTATATCTCAGTTTCTTTGTTTTAATGGATAATCATGGAAGACTGAAGTAAAAAAAATAATGACAGACATTCGAGTTTCAGACTTCATACCCTTCAGTAAATTCATGCTAACGCAAAACCCGCTGTTCTATTAACTTTTTAAGTTTGCAAGAGCAATATTTAAAAAAATGCCCCTGTTTTTGGTCCTTTGTACCCCCATTATTTGTGGCTTAGTCCAGATTTCCCACTCTAAGAGGTTGAGAGGGATGATGGCTATAGGAAATTCAGAAAGCCTTATAAACAAATGTCTCCAAATCACAATTTTTCAGACATTACAATGTGACTCCCTCAATCCACATACAATTCTCTAAGCCTAACAACACATCAAAATGTAATGTGCTACATTGCACAAAAGCAGGCTTCATCCCCCATCACCACTACAAATGTGCATGAGTTTGCACACACATGTACACACACACACACACACACACACACACACACACACACACACACACACACACACCATGCCTCTCAAATGCTTTGCCAAAATATTCTGGATAAAGTCAAAAATAGTAGTGGGACAAAGGTCAAAATCAGGTACAATTTTTAAGTATTCCTTTAATTCAAACAACAGGTTTTACACTAACATACATTTTTCTGAACAATAAGAAATATGAAATTCTAATGTGTGGCATTATTGACTGACCTTTAATCCTCAATAATTTACTACAGAATCAAAAATTTTAAGAGGGACAGGGACAAAGATGTGAGGCAAAATCTAAGGCATACTGCAAAATTGGGGATAGTTGACAGGTACCACACACACACACACACACACACACACACACACACACACACACACACACACACACACACACATATATATATATATATATATATATATATATATATATATATATATATATGCACAAATACAAACAACTTGAAATAACCGTAATTTGGCTCAACACATTGGTTTACTATTCATTTGCAATCAAACAGACACATTCAGTGACTATTATCATTCTGTATTTATCCTAATCCGACATAATACACTACTATATAGGTAATACTTTAAGCAAACAGCAATTATAAGCTTGTTTGGCCTTCCCCTGAATTAGGTCTAAACCTCCCCAGGAAAACTGCCATACCATTTGAGAAATGGTATAATAAATTATTCAATAAGTTGCATGAACACAAACTTCTCATCCACTTGTAAGACTAATTTGATGCTTGTTCTGTACAGCTTATAAGCTCTCCTGTTCTTTCGTCTTCTCAGTTATGACTATGACTATGGGGAAACCACAGTCGCTTTCATCCTAATATATAATGGCCTATTATTCCTTGAACTTTTACTAGTACTCTGATTACATGGTTAAGAAAGTCTTGACTTCCCTTACATAATTATATAATATCAGTAGATTCCTCACCACTGACACTCAGAATTCTTATTTTTATCTTTATTTCATTTTGATAACCGGGCGAATTTGCTGGTCAGCAGATGTTTTGGAGTAATGACCCAGGCTGTTATAGCATGAATACGTACGAGCAGCGTAAACAGCATGATAAAATATTCATGGACAGTATACATCATGCAACAATTTTGCTTTTCGTAAAACTTACATACCATACCAATGTCAAGTCCATCATGATCCCAGTGCATGCCCTCGTCATTGTTGCTCTCGTCTCCCCACAATACCAGGACCCTTCAAATTATACTCTGAAAAATATGCAGATTTAGAAATTTCTCAAATGGGCAATACTATTATCACATTTTAAAAAATCCATTTGCCTTCTCCTTATCGAAATGGTGACTTTCCTATTTGTCATATTGATCTATCACATGCTAAATCTCAATTTTTGCCATTACTAGTCAATAAAGTAACAATGTAGACCTCTCACTACTCCTCTCTTTCACTCCCTCTCACAGATATCTAAATACAGCACCTGTCTTTATTCCTTTTACTATGGAAAAGGCTGTCTCCAAACCCACCACAGCATTCTGAAATTCCTTCTGACTGATATCAGGGCCCTTCCTACCCTAGGAAACTCAGCTGTTTCTCGTTTTATACCATTAACTTTCCTTTCTTTGTTCTTCACCCTACATTGGTCTCTCCCCTTCTCTTCTAGTAACTTACAGTTTACTCTTTTTGTTCCACCATTTAACCATACTCAGACTCATTATCTCCTCACATAAGCTTTTCCTTCTCCTATATCCCCTCTCCCCACTTCTTACTATTTATTCTCTCCCTTACCTTAGACCTTTATCTGCAATGGTTGGACCATTTCAGTGTGCTCCCTTCTATGCTCACACTTGCCCATCCTCATCTCACTGCTCCCTATACATTTCCTCTCACATATTTCCTGCAGGTTGGAGTTTACTTCAGGAAGTGATTGAGTGCACATGTGATTTTATTCAGAAGCCATCCTGCCCAGTAATTTACTGTACTTTTTACTAACCAAATACATTTATTCTCATTTTGAGTGCACCAATGAAGCACACTAAGTGGTTATGATCATTGTAATGTAATGTAATATATTGCCAGCCATATGCATTTGATACTGCTATTTCTATTTTAATGATCTTCCCTTCTGTAGCAACTCAACCACTACAGATATCTATCAATATCATTGTTTTGACAATAAAGGTTAGAAACTATTATATTATCATCCCACCTAGCTCCACTGAAACTATATCACCTCTTACCTCTCATACAAGTCAGCCTTATAAATATTTGCATATATTCTAAATAACTTGAATAATATTGACTAATCTCACATTCCTTCTTAGTTTTTTCATACCTAATTTTCCAAATCACTCAGTAGGTTCCAGTTGTTGCAGATGTCTCGTGAGGTACATACCAAATGGGGCATTGTACTCTATAATGGGTCTAATGAGGGATGAGTACAGTGGGACAATGACCTCCTTTTTTCTGGATGAAAAACCTTAGTGATGAGGTGTGCCACATAGAAGGATTTCCTGACTGTTGTGGCAATGTGGTTATCGAAGTTGAGACCACTGTCCACCTGTGTCCCTAAGTCCCTTATCACACTTGTGGTATTTAGTGTACTGCCACTTATGTGGTAATTCATGGGTACATGTTTTTTCCCAAAGGGGATAACTATACATTTCTTGGCATTGAGCTTGAGCCCATGGCTCTGGCACCAAGGATCAGTTTCTGTAAGAACTTTTGTAGAATATTCTCATCATTTGGGGATAAAATAATGGCTCCCAGTTTGCAGTCATCTGTGAACTTTGTTAGCCAGAGTCCATTAGTGCTGGCCCGTACTTCAGAGAAGTAGATGCCAAACAAGAGCAGTCCCAGGACTGGACTCTGAGGTACTCCGCTTGTCACTTGTCTGGAGCTGGATTTTGAGTCGGCTACTTTTACAGTGTGGGTTCTGTCAGTAAGCCAGTTGGCAACCCATCGAGTGATGTAGGGATTAATGCCCAGCTTAGTAAGTTTATCTATGATTCCAGAGTTGAAGGCCTTGGTGAGGTCCAGATAGGCTGTGTGGAACACCTTGCCCTTGTCCATGGCTCTGGAGACTGATTCAAAGAAGTCACTGAGGTTGAGAAGACAAGATCGGCCCTTTACGAAACCAAACTGGGAGGGGACCTTCACTCCTCCACCAACATTTACTAACATGGGTTACTTACTAACACCAACAATTTTTATTGTTGGTGGAATGTAAACTGGGTGTCTCATTGCTGTGCATATCTGATCTCAAGTGCAATCTCAATATAAGAAGCGTGAAAAGCCCCAGACTGTGAATAATGGGCTTTTCCTCAAAAAGGGAAGAAGAAAGCTTTTATTTCCATTTTTCTTAAATATTTTCAGTTACACTTACAGTAACTTGTGTGGTGTTACTGCAATTATTTTTTATAGTTTTCTGCATTTTCTGTGTTTTAAACAAAAGTTATGTTAGCATTTTTAGTTTGTTCTGTGACCTTAGTTTTTTAACTTCATTCATAATTTTGGGAGAATTGTGAATTACTGCAAGATCTGAGTATCATTTATACATTGTACTGAACTTCTTTCTGTGCAAGTAGTATTACTTGGAAAACCTAGCTGTTTGTATTTGAACTCAGTCTGAGGCCTTAATCTTGTAGTTTCATTCACAGCTGTGGGAGAATTGTGAACTACTGTCAGATTTTGGTCTCATTTAGTCATTCATTACTAAATTTTCCATAAACAGTGTTACTGGTAAATTTCTGCCAAGTATGGTCCCTTAGACTGTAGTAGGATTGCAGCTGTGTCAGTATTGTAATTTTTGTTGCAGGATTAGTATTTCTATGCTTCTACAGCTGTTCACATTCTGGTTTTGCTGCTCTAGTCTTTTATTTTGCTTATCATGTAACTGCATAAACCTGCATTCTCGTGCCTATCTGTTTGTTACATTGAGTTTTTTTCTCTGTTCTTGTGTCTGCCCCTGCCCCCACTGATGCATTCTCTGCTATAAATTTCTCATATTTGAGCTTCTCTTGGCTCATTCTCGCAAAATGCATTGAAGAGTGTTTTTGCTGCATCTAGTACCAAGGTTGTGGTAAGTACTCTCAGTTGAAAAATTGCACTTCGCTAAGTTATTTAAGTATACTGCTGTTGTTTTCTTGAATTATTTATTGCATTTATCTACATTTTAAGACTGTAAAGTGCATCTGTTTTCCAGTGTCCTTGCTGCAGGATTAATTCCTTTAATGTAAAAGTATTGTCTCAACTATTTGTTAAATTGGTTTCTATTAGCTTTTCACTTTTAGCTAACCTTTGTGTGTTTTTACATTAAGAAGACTTGGAATTTCTGGTCTGTCTGAGTTGTGAAACACACAAGAAGTCTTAACGTGAGGTTGTTTTACTAGCTAGAGGGCTACTGGCATTTAGCAGTCCCTTGTATAAAAACACTTAGAAATTAATTTTACCATGTACCCAGTAACTTAGTTGCACAAAGAGCAGCTAGTTTGTGTACTGAGGAGCACTGCTCAATGAATCTACTCCTACATGGCCTAGTATTTACTTCTGAACTTAAAAGCACCCAAGCTAGACTACTATTAAGCCCTGTTGTACCACACCCATGTAGTTCACCTAGAAGGATCTGACATCATGGATATGCCCTTTTCAAAATTCTCTGCTGACATTCTGGTGGATATGGCCATCCAGAGACAATGTAGCATTTGTCTCATGTTCACCGATAACCAACTAATCCTTAGAGTATGCAAGAGATGTAATTACACAATGCCAGTGGAGGCAAGACTCTCACATACAAGCACTCAAAATAACATCCAGGTTGTCAGTAACACACACACACACACACACACACACACACACACACACACACACACACACGCACTGTACCCACCACACATAGTTTCCCCCAACCCATAGACCAACATATGTTGAGGCACTAAAAATCAATCTTCTTAAACCCCAAAGACCTCCTAGAAACTGAACCCACATTGATTATCCTCACCAATCCTAAAAAAACTCTGCAGAAGAACACCCAACAGAACACATACAGCCAGACCCCATGGAGCCTCAACAACAAATCCCATAAAGCAAGCCAACATACTACCCAATGCTCTAGCTGGATCTACTTTTAAAACTGTAATTCCAGAATCAAAAAGACTAAAATACTGAGACCAGAATGCCGAAATCTCACAATACTGAAACTTTAAAACACCAACAACCATAATACCAAATACAAACTCGCAAACCTGACATACAACCCCCTACACCAAAGCAGTACTATAAGAAAACAAAATTGTATATCTCCAAAAGCAATAAAGAAGTCAGTACAAAAATTAAATAACTTCTTACTTGCCTTCCCTCTGCAAAGCGGACTATCTAAAACCCATCTACTTGGTGGCTATGTCCCCGACACCCCCCGACAGGGTGGCTGCACCTGCCACCCACTCCAACCATATATAACAACTCCTGGATCACACTACAGTGGGGGAAAAGGCATATACCTTTTTCTTAACTTATAGTACTGTACACACTTCCACTACTGCTGCCAGCATACAAAATGTCCTCCATATTTGCTCACATACTTCCTATAAAATTTTAAAGAGACATACCTCATTTATGAACACTAAATAAGGACTTCCTACAGTAATGTTGGTATTCCAAAATCAGCACTTTAAATTTCAATTTATCACATTCTATATCTAAGTGTCAGTATTTTAAAGTTTCAATATTGTGAGATTTTGGCATTCTAGTCTTGGTATTATGGTCTTCAGGATTCTGACATTATGGTATTTAGAAGTAGATCCCTGTAGTCATAGGAAACTCCATTGTGAGACACACAGATACCAAACTCACCAGGCTGAACAAGAAGAAAATTATTGACAGTTGCCTATCAGCAGCCAGGATATACCAGGCCACACATGCACTCAGGTCATTGGACCACAAAGATCAGTACAACTCAGTCATAGACTATTTGGGTGTAAATGGACTGTTATTTAGCTCCATGGACTGCATGAAGAGAGACAGCATTGAACTCCTGGACTATGTGTACCAGGCTTGTATGAGCCTATCATTGAACAACATTCTACCTTCACCAAGGATAATTCCACTATTCAAATGGAAGATAATTAACTTTAAAAATGTGCTTAGCTTCTGGGGCATTCAAAGGGACTACAATATTTGCCAGCATGGGAAGACATGATCAACAGATGATGTTAATTTGCCAAGGGTGGTCTGCACCTGTCCCCATAAGGCTTTGAAATATTGGTTACAACACTCTTTGCCAAACCTACCAAGTTAGCAAAATTAACACAAGGGAATCTAAAGGTATTATTGCTCAGTGCATGGAGTCTAAACAAGAGATTCCACTCCCTCCAAGTTGTCCTCACTTTGAAGAATGCAGACATCTGTGCAGTTAACAAGACTTGGTTTAAAGCCACAGAGAGTACACTGACAGTGCAGGGATACAATACCTTCCACATATTTAGACCAGCTACTACTGCACAGGCAGGGACTAAGGTAGAGGAGTCTCAATCTACATAACAAACAAACACACCTCAAAGCTGGTCAAACAAGATGACATGCTTGAGCTTCTCCATGTCCAAACTACCATAGTTAGAGCCCCATATCATATTCTTAAAAGGTATAGGTCACTCTACATGACCCATGAAACCCTTATCTCATACATAGACCAACTGAAGACATTTACCATTCAACCCAATATCATATTCATGCAGGACCTTAACTACCCCTCTATACCCTGGGAGTCCTGCATGGCTCCAAACTTGCAGACACAGAAATTCCTGGTCTTTGTAAAAACATACACCCTGGACCAGTTAGTCCATTTGTCCACTAGGGGTATAAACACACTGGATCTGGTACTCAAAAATATGGGAGAATACTGCACATCCCGGTGTTTTATCCTCTCTGGTAAGGTCATACCACAAAGCTGTCTCATTCTAAATAGAAATCAGTGCTGTGACCCCAGCAAACCCAGTAACAAGAATTAATTTAAGGCAAACTGCCTATTTTTAAACAATTACCTGACACAATTTCAAGCCCTTCCAAACCCAGAGAACACAAGTGCCTGTGAAGAATTATACATAGAAACTCTGTACAATTATGGTAATAGATGCGCAGAGACTATTGTGCCTACCAGAAACAACTAAAAAAAAAAAACTACTTTGGTGGAATCCAAACATAAACAGATTGTACAACAAAAAGAAAAAAAAATCACTTACATGGTGCTAGAATATATAGCAAATCTGCTGGCTGACAAATTCAGTGCCAGTTATAGACCTTCCCTGTCATCCCCAGACTACCCCCAAGTAACAATATCAAACATAACTCTATCATAAGTATTACTAGGGAGCAGGTCCTAAATGTGCTGTCGAAGGCTAAGAATAGCGCATCAATGAGTTCCAATAATGCCCCAGGATTTTTGGTAAATAGTCTGAAGTATGGCATATCTGGACCTATAGAGTCAGTGTTTAACCATAGCTTCCAGATAGGCTGCATGCTATATGAATGGAGGACTACAACAGTCACCCATCTGTACACAGGCGGAATGTCAACGGGCCCTGGGAACTACAAACCCAAAAGTCTGACTAGGCTCATATGCAAAACCATGGAAAGAATTATCATGGATATGATTAATAATGATATAGGAAACCTTCAGACACAGGATCCATCCCAGTTTGGCTTCATCAAAGGCAGATCATGCCTTCTCAACCTGGAGTTGAAAAAGTCACCAAGGCAATGCATGAGGGCAAAATGGTGCATATTGCTCACCCTGGCCTGGCTAAAGCATTTGATACAATACCCTTCTTTAGCATTATAGCAAACTCATGGAAGTAGGCATTAACCCATTTGGTATGCACTGGATAGCCAGATGGCTCTCTGACAGGACCCAGAAAGTTAGGATAGGGGAGAGCACTTCCACAAAGAGGTTGGTCACTAGTGGAGTCCCCCTGGGTTCTGTGCTGGGCTATATCTTCTAGTACCATGTAACTGGTCCCATTAACAATCAGTTTTTCACACTGTTGTGTACCCCCCCCCGGAGGTTTGGACATACCTAAAGAAAGTCTTGTGGTTGTCCTTGGCCTGGGAGGCTATCTTTACCTCAAAACTGGCTTTTCTAGACATGATGTGCCCTACAAGTTACTTGTTTAGCCAGATGAGAGAGATTTTATCCTACTGGGCATTAATTTTAGCTATGATTTCAAAAAATAAAGATGCAAAAAAAAAAAACAACAAGGCTTCACACTTGCCTTTTCTGTTAGGAAGATTGTAAAACTTTGGGCTCAGTCTATTCACAAACTGCTTACACTCATGGGATTCATGTTTCAATACCATACCTCTCAACTGTACAGATTTCACAAATTGTCCAGATTTTTGCCTCATATTTTTTACCTGTTTCTCATAAAATTATAGTTTTCTGGCAAATCATTGGCAAATTACTGAGGGTTGAAGTCAGAAAATAATGACAGGCATTAGAGTTTCAGACTTCCTACCCTACAGAAAAATCCATGCTAATGCAAAACCTGTTATTCTATCGACTTTCTAACTTTGTAAGAACAATATTTAAAAAGTGTCCCTATTTTTGGGCCTTTGTCACCTTATTATTTATGGCTTTGTCCAGATTTCTTGCTCGAAGAGGTATGTTCAATACTGACAGTTAACCTTGCACGATCATGGTTGTTGGATTCTTGAGGTGCTGTCATTTGGTGAATGTGATAGATCTCAGGATAATTATTGAAAAGAAAAGGGACATTTTGACAGTGCCATGGAAATCTGTGTATATATAAAGTCTGTTTCGGGTCACCCTTAAAAACAGGCCATAAGACTATGGGGCGTATCTATTCAACAATAAAAATAATGCATAAATAAACAAATAAGTGTGTAAACTTGATTCAGTAATACATATGCAAATGAATCAGATGAAAATGTAGGAAATTATTTTTCAGAAAAAGGTGGTTAATTCTGAGAAGTTAGTGGTGTCAGAAATAATGGAATAATACAAAAACAAATGTATGTGTATATATATATATATATATATATATATATATATATATATATATATATATATACACACATATAAATATTTTATATATATATATATATATATATATATATATATATATATATATATATTTTATTTATTTATTTTACATTTGTTCACCGGGCTAGTCCAGCTGGATATATGTCCATTTTCAGTAGACGCCCGGGGAGAAAAGCTCTGCTTTTAAACTAGATAAAATAAAGACAATACAAAAGAAACACAATACAAAAAAGGATACATGTAATATGTAAAGTAAATAAAAATTATATATATATATATATATATATATATATATATATATATATATATATATATATATATTCGGGTTCCCTTCAGAATCTCAAACTACTGAAATCACGAATTTCAGTAGCCCAAGACCAGAAGGGCGAAAGTGCAGAATACCTAAACCCGAGAAGCGCGAAATTCAAAATCCCAAAGTTTGGAGATTTTGAATTAGCAGTTCTGGTGTTGCGGTGTGTGAGTGGGTGGTTGGAGATGTAGGTAAGTGTTTGTGTTTTACGGGTTTTGGGTAGGGTTTTAGTGTGTGTCTGTGTGTTTTGTTAGTGTGATGTGTGTGTGCGAGGGGAATGTAGCTTGTGTGGTGGTATTTTTGTGTGTTTGTCTGTGTAGTGCAACCTCGGAGTTAGTATATATAAGTAGGGGTGTGTGTGGGGCACAGCCCCTCACATGGGGGTGCAGGGGGGGCTTGCTCCCCTGCTTGTATGTAGGGTTTGTGTTTATGTATGTGCAGGGAGGTGTATGTTTGTGTTTGGGGAATGTTTAGTGTAGAAGTTGCGATATTAAATTTTGCGCTTCTGGGGTTTCGGGTTTATGGATTTTCGGCTTCATGTTCTCGAGATACTGAAATTTGGGATTTCAGTATTTCGAGATTATGAAGTTAATCCATATATACATATATACAGTATATATATATATATGTGTGTGTATATATATATATATATATATATATATATATATATATATATATATATATATATATCAACTATATATATATATATATATATATATATATATATATATATTTTATATATATATATATATATATATATATATATATATATATATATATATGTATATGCATGTATAGGAAAGTAAACTGCTGATAAAATAAGATATGCAACTTATCTAGAAGGTAGGAATATAAAATAAATTATAATGGCTAAGGTGACTGTATTTTTATCTGTCTATTTCTGAAATGTCACAAAAGCAAGGCTCCAGTGTCTTAGAATACCTTCACACTACACTAGACATGAGTGCTACTGAATTTTAATTGATTCAGTATATTTATGATGTGATTGCTAACAGTTTTTCGCATTTGAGCAGTGGGTTCTGACATATGGAAGCAGCACCAAATCCCATACCTATATAATCAGATAGAGAGACAGATAAAATAAATGCCATGCATACTTTAATTCCGGCATGTTGGAAGCAGAAAGCAAGTGAAACATTTTCAAGAAGTTTAGAAATGAAGTAAAAAGTGAGGCATCAGACCTTATAAAAGATTGGAATTATAGACAGTGTTCGAATTTATTGTTCAGCCCTTTGTTTATAAACACAAGTAGTCCCCCATCCCCTTCACCCCAATGTATCCCTTAACTTCACAAGTTCTGATATTTTTCCATGCAACTATTAGCAATTCTATTAACTGTAATTTATATGCACATTGAAATAATCCATAAGTCAATTCTGAAGAACTATTTCACACTGTAGAAAATAGCCTAGTTTCTTGACTTTGCAATGCTAATGAATGATATATAGGCCTTGTGGGGTGGTTGCTAGGCAATTTGACAAAAATACAGTGTAACCCAGAAATAGACACTAAATGTTGGAACCCGTGGAAATAACTGCAGATTTCAGTAATATTTATTAAAAATACAATCTTTAATTCATGTTAAGTGCTTTAGTCCCTGTGACCAGGGACTTCGTCAGAACAAATAACATAACACTCTGCGTCTTCCATTTATACATCCCCCATTAAAAATAAAACCAATCACCTTCTCAAATCAATTACAATAATTCAAAACTTTAAAGCTATAGTTCACACTAAACATATTTATATTAAATAAAGTGCTTATAATAGTCTTATATAAAAAATAAATAGTTAATTTGATTTAAATATTTTGGATAATAAATTGTTAAAAGTAAATTTCCTGAAAAAAGCTACAAACCAAAAGGAAATTAACTATGAAAAAAACATCTCTCGGGGTGTTTAGATACAATCAAGTCACAAGGCAACAGACATCATCATAAACATTTCTTACCATAAAAACTTAAATTTAAAGCAGCATCCTTTTTGCTACTGTACTACAAAAACTATATTAAAGATTTAAATAAAAACTAATTAAGAGTTAATTTTATTATCTCCTAACTTCAATAAGGGATTTATAGAAACTACTCACTTCAAACCAGGGACATTTGTAGACTTCAACTTCATTTGCCAAACCATTTCACAGTGCTCAAGCCTGGTTTCCCAATCACCACCACATAAATTGATTTTTACCTGTTCTAAAATAACAAATTTAAATTCTGAGCATTGAAGGCTAAAACAAGGTGTTTGTACAAAGCATTGCTAAATTATTTGTTTTGTATGTTTTATATATATATATATATATATATATATATATATATATATATATATATGTTGCGTCTTTCGTCTTTTCCCAGTTAGAGGTCGCCACAGCGGAACTCCCGTCCACTAATGATTGGCAGTTGATTTTTACGTGCCGAGTTGCCAGCCCTGATGCACAACCTTCAATGAAGGTACACCCATTCACACATGTATCCACGCAGAAGATGCACTAGGTGAGAATCGAACTGGACAGCGTCTTACTCTGAGGCGATAACGCTACCGCAGCACCACCACCGCGGATACATATATATATATATATATATATATATATATATATATATATATATATATATTCATTTCTGTAGACAGATCTCAGTTTTACCAACATAAAAACCTGGACATCCCATACAGAGGATCACAGGATCATGGGAGGTTACTAGCCTATCAACCCAGAGATCATTTCAAGCTTAGCCATTTCATCCCAATGTAATAACATAGACACTGTAGTCAGTGCCCAGGATAGTATTTATTAATGACTGTCCATGTCCAGGAGGGCTGTAGGCGCTATCTCCAGTAAGAATTTATGGTGCCCATCCACTCATCCAAGTTCCTTTTGAAGAGTGTAATAGAGGTGCTCTGCTACATATGAATTGGCAGCCAATTCCAAAAACTTGACAGTCACTGGGAGACAAATCTGTCCCTCCAGCATGTACTATTCAAGTCACAGACAATATTTAGGTCCAAGAAACAGTTGCTCTATGCCCATTTGATTTATGGATGTGCAGCAATTTCATTAGGTTTGGGTCAGAGATTGCTCTGTAAGCCAGGCATAAGTCTCCCCTAAGAAGTCTATACGATAGTGAGTATAGTGACAGGGACTCTAGTCGGTCTATGTAAGGCACATGCTAGAGCCCCTTGAACGTCTTAGTTAGAAAAGCTCTAAGGCATCTCCAATTGCTGCAGGTGCTTTGTATGGTACATGCCAAAAGGGGTGTTATACTCAATTATGGGCATGGTTAGTGACAAGTATAGAGGGGTTATATCCTCCTTTGCTCTTGATGCAATGTCTTTGCTAATAAAGTGTGCTATGTAGAAAGCCTTCCTTACTACAGTAGACACATGGTGGACAAAGTTATGGTTGTAGTCTACTTGTGATCCCACATCTCTCACCACTTTGTACCTTTACAGGGTATTGTTGTTAATCTGATAGTGTGAAGGGACATTGTTTTACTGAAGGGAATGATGATGTATTGTTTTGCATTCAGTTTAAAACTGTAACTAAGACACCAGTCATTCATCTGTATAAGACCCTACTGAAGTATGCTGACATCATTTGGGGATTCAATAATTGCACCCAATTTGCAGTTGTCCACAAACTTAGTCAGTCACAGTCCCTTAGTTTTTAGCCTGAACTTCTTAGAAGGATATACCAAACAGCAGGGAGCCCAGTACTGACCCTTGTGGCACCCCGCTGGTGACAGGTCTGCTGGTTGATGTGGAGTCACCCACTTTGATAGTGTGTGACTGGTTTGTGAGCCAGTTGGCAACCCATCTTATAACAAAGGGGTTTGCATTCAGTTTGCTAAGTTTATCGGTAATGTCTAAGTGTGGAATTATGTCAAAGGCCTTTGCCAAGTCAGGCTATGCTGTGTGCACAGATTTCCTTTTGTCACTGGCCCTGGTCACATTTTTGAAGAAATCCACCAGGTTTACCAGGCAGGATCTGCCCTTGACAAGCGAATTGGGTCTGATCCAGGGTTTGGAGGTCACCTATGCCTTTATTTATGAGGTCCATAATGATACATTCCATGGCTTTACAGATGAGGCTGGTCAGACTTATGGGTCTGTAATTCCCTGGGTCTGTTGCTAAGTCATCTTTGTGGAGAGAAATAACTGTTGTTGTTCTCTATTCTGAAGGAACAAAGTCAGTCATTCGACTGTGATTGAATAGTGTACTTAATGATGATGCTAGCTCATGTTTTAGTTTCAAAAAGAAAGTAAACCAAGATCCAAGCCAAAAATATTTTTTACAAATTCAGTTTTAATTACAAAATAAAAAATAGTAGTAAAATCAAGTGCTTTCATCTCTGAACTCAGAGACTTTATCAAAATGAAAGAACATTCAATAAAAGTTCCATTTAAGTAAGCACACCCCAGTCAGTTCAGCCAATAAGGACAATAGATTAATTAAGACCACAGAACACAATTCTCCTTAAAAGTATGCACACATAACAATTAAAAAACATTCTACCATATAATAACAACCCCCAATTGTCCTTTTTGTTATAAATATGTCACCATTTAAAATATTAGTGATATTAATAAAATTAAACAAAAATAATAATAATAATGCAATCATAAGACAACAATATATATTTTACATATAATACACTTAACTAGATATTATACCTAGGACTCTTTTATGTAATATTCATACCTATACCTCATATTCTAAATAACTATCTGTCCAATGCTTTAAGTTTCAGAAAACATTTTACAGAAAATGTTTCATTTAAACCCGGCCATTGAGTTGCATTCGTTCTTAGTTTAGTTTTCTCTCTGTTTTCCTATATAAAAACAGAAGCAATTCATACAGAGAGCACAATATACCACCTTATCAGTTTGGCATGAACATTTCCTATTAAGACGTACCTTCACCTCATTTATCTTGAAGGATGACCCTTCGAAAATGTAACATCTAAAACATCGCATTTATGAACATTTGAGGAATATTAGATTAAAGAAGGACACTAATGCTTTGGCAAAACACTGTAATGAAGCACCTGATCACACCTTTAAGTTTGTTATTACTGAACCCTTTCAGACACGACCAAGGAGTGGCCCTTGGCCATTACAGCTTGAAAGACAGGAAGCCCTTTGGCAACTAAGAAAGAATGCAACTCAATCGTCTGGTTTAAATGAAGCATTTTCTATAAAATGTTTTTTGAAACTTAAAGCGGTGGACAGATAGTTATTTAGAATATGAGGTATAGGTATGAATATTACATAAAAGAGTCCTAGGTATAATATCTAGTTAAGTGTATTATATGTATAATATATATTGTTGTCTTGTGATTGCATTATTATTATTTTTATTTAATTTTATTAATATCATTAATATTTTAAATGGTGACATACATTTATAGCAAAAAGGAAAATTGGGGAGTTATTATATGGTAGAATTTTTTTTTTAATTATTATGTATACATACTTTTAAGGAGAACCAGCGGTGGTGGTGCTGCAGTAGCATTGTCGCCTCACAGTAAAACGCTGTCTGGTTCAATTCTCAGCTAGAGCATCTTCTGTGTGGAGACATGCGTGAATGGGCGTACCTTCGTTGAAGGTTGTGCATCAGGCCTGGCAAGCCGGTACGTAAAAATCAACTCAATCATTAGTGGACCGGAGTTCTGCTGTGGCGACCCCTAGCCGGGAAAAGCCGAAAGACACAAACAAACATACTTTTAAGGAGAATTGTGTTCTGTGGTCTTGATCTATTGTCATTGGCTGAGCTGACTGGGGTGTGTTTACTTAAATGGAACTTTTATTGAATGTTCTTTCATCTTGATAAAGTCTCTGAGTTCAGAGACGAAAGTGCTTGATTTTACTATTTTTTATTTTCTAAATAAAAGTGAATTGGTAAAAAATATTTTTTTGGCTTGGATGTTGGTTTACTTTATTTCTGAACCTGTTTCTGGTGTGTGTACTATCTCATGTTTTAGTTTGTTTAGAAGACAGCCTGGGATGCCATCTAGCAGCATAGAGGCTATGTGTTTTGCCTTAGACAAGGCTTTAATGACCTGCTCTTTGGATATGTAGGGTTGGGGAGGGAGTTGGGGGCAAGGTTTATGATAAGTTATTATTGGAGGGGGATAAGGGAGTGAAACTTTCACCAAATCTTTCCAATAGCAGGTTTGCTATCTCTGCAGGATCAGAGTGTATGATACCATTAGTCGCTTGTTTGGCACATGGTTAGGTCCTACCTTTCAAGCTATGTACGTAGTTGTAAAAGGCCTTGTGATTATCCTTGGCTGTGATTGCTATGGTTTTTTCAGTTACCCTTAAAGGATTTGACGTGTTGTCTTATTTGCCTGTTGAGGCTGAGGAGGGTACTTTTCCATTGTTGAGGCTCTGCCTTAGTTTTCTTAGACAGCAACTTTTTGCATTTGTTGTAAAATTTGTTGATGCTGGATGTCCACCAGGGCATTTTTTTCCCTTGGGGCTCTGGCTTTTATTCTTTCTGCAACAGCTGAGTCTATACACTTACACAAGTGATTGTACAGGGCTTTAGTATAAGCTTTGATGCAGTTACCACTTCCATCTGGGGGTGGGGATTGGAATGCATTTATACCTTCCCCTAGGAGGGTATAGTTTGCTTTGGTGAAGTTTTATAGTCTTACTTCACCCTTTGTGAGTTCTGGTATTAGCCCCAGTTTGAAAGTGATTGATTTGTGGTCAGATTTAACTAATGAGGGTCCGATAGTTGTAATGGTGCATCTGTTTGTCGTGTTAATGAGGATCAGATCTAGTATGTTTCTCAATATACACTACTACTTTAGTTGCACAAGTTCCTTTTCTTAAGTAAATCATAAAATTCTCTCCTTTATCCAATTGCAAATTATTGCATATCAAAATGTACTGATGTTGGTTACATCTCCCATATTTGTGGGTACCCATCTTATTACACCTCTGACCCTTATTAGGGCTCCTGTTCTGGGCCTTTTCAAAGCTCCCCCTCAAGTTAATGGCTGTTTTGTAAAGAAAAACCAGGGTGTCACCCATGATTTTAAATAATATATGGTTTGCCCTAAAAATACTCCATTTTTATAATAATTTTCTTTACCTCCTTAAAACCAGAGATGTATTACACCACTATAGCAGATTCAAATCTGTGATTACCTTCAGAGACTGTACTACTACCCTCATTCAAAAATCCAACAGCTAAAAGGGGCTTATATATAATCCCCCAACACAGCTTGACTTCATCACAAATAGATGTCACCAACTATATCAGATCACTTCAAGAAATGAACATATTTTTAATCAAATCCAATTCCTTTACCATATCCTTATTAGTCTCATAAATCTGAATGTCCTCCCTGTGTTCACTTGGGTTTCCTCCGGGTGCTCTGGTTTACTCCCACATTCTCAAGACATGCTGCAGGTGGATTGGACTTTCTAAATTGCACCTAGGTGTGAGTGGTGTGTGTGTGCCTTCTGTGGAAGGTTGGGCACCAGGCTGACAACTCAATACCATAAAACTCTAGTGCCACTTGTTCTGTGGACACCAATGATCCACTGTGGTGGCCCCTAATGGGTGTAGCTGAAAGGAGAAGAAGTACATACATTGAAGACATCCTCACAGCCCTTACACATTGTTCCGTCAGTAAATTCCTCTTCTGGAACATAGGGTGTGCACTCTTATAGTGTAAGTACGAATTGCTGAATGTCGGTTTCCTATATATTTGTGACTTGAAACCATTATTCATGTCTGAAATCAAGGTATCTAAATATTTAATAGCTATTTTACTATACTGTGATGTACAGTGAAGGAAATCTATAGTATTATTTAAATATTTAAGACAATGACCCACTATCTCCACAGGCCTATCCTAAAGAATAAAAATATCATCTAAAAAGCATACATACAACATAATATACTGAGAGAATTCACAATTAAAAACATACTGCTTTTCCCATGCTACCAAAACGAAATTAGCATAAATGGGTGCACATGCAGCACTCATTGCCACTCCTTTAGTTTGCTTAAATATTAATTTTATTAACTTTATCAGTTGGTAAAAAAATCATACTCCATTAAGCTGTTATGAAATAATTCTAAACTTTCTTTGTGTGGAATAGAGGTAAACAAATCCACTATATCAATAGTTAGAAAACTTAAGTTGCTACACCAAACACTTTCCTTGAGGTGACCCAAGAAATCCCATTAGTCTTTAAGTAAATGTGGTGTCTTGTCATAAATGGGATTGAGCCACCTGTCTATTAAAATAGCTAACAGATATATTTTGGACCCCTGTGCCAATACTATATGCCTACTATTTAATACTAAAGGGTGAAAGGTGCATTGTCCAAATCCTTATGGACTTTTAGGTATACAAGTATAGTTGGTATTATGGGGTTGGGTACTTTTAAAAAGTTGTATAATTCTCTAGCCAAGCTACTGTAAAATACAAAACCTTCAACAATAGATAAATGTGTTGGTAGGCAATATTTAATTAGTTTCTAGATATAGGAATATACCTATCAATATTATGTACAATGTTCAACATAGCCATAGAATACTCAAAAATGTTGAAAAGCACCGCACTCCATTATCACCTTTCATAATTCTTAGGTTGTCATCGTCGAGTAGTTCATATAACACTTTCCTTTCCTGTTCTGAAAGATTTTGATACAATCTACCTCTTCTGTTATTTCCTTCCACTGTATATAAATCCTCTACAACAGCTTGTTCAAAAATATTAATTAAGGTTGTAGGATTGGGTTAAATGTGCTTTTTTCGCCAGTGTAAATGACTAGGTAAAACATTAGTTTCTGTCTTCTTGTCATTAAAAAATACTGACAGATTCAATTTCCTTGTAAATAGCTTGAACTCCTTGATAGTATTAATCATGTACCATCGCTTTTAAGGGACAAACTTAAAAGCTTTTTATAAGAGAATGAAGTGTTCCTTCGTTATAGCATTATCGGCATAGTTAAAAGTATTATACCCATCATGGGAAACCAAAATCCCTTCATTCCTTTGTGGGTTATTTTGTATTTCCAATTCCTCCCTCCCTTCTTGTACACATATCTCGATTGGGGTTAGGGAAAGTTGGATGATGTCCCTGGGCCTGGACCTACTGTTTGTTTGCATCTGTTCGCAAATTGTTCTGAACACCATAAAGTGGGAAAATCCACTTCATTGTTCAACTCATATCCCTAGCCTACAGGTGAGCCTTCATTGAACATAGAATTACTCTCACCTACATCATATACTTCTTTCCCTAAAACATTGGGGGGGACACTTACTGTTGCCCCCCTTAATTTTATGATCAGGTAAACCTTTAAAAGGATATGTTACATTATTTTTACACTATAATATGTCCCTATCTATTTTCTTTTGCTTCCTCCTAAAATTTCCATTCCATTGTTTCTCAACACTTTTTAAAACATTGTTATAGAAAGCTAAAAACACACAATGTATGTTTGAGGCACAAACAAAAAAGAAAATAATTTAGCGCTTTCGTGGCATAAAAAAAAAACAAAATAATTTCTGTTTCTTGGTAATTGTTAGAGAAAGCACCATATTGTTCAAAGAACAAACTCTGCTTAATACTATGATTCAACTTATTAACTTCTTCCATAAGTAAATCACTTTCAATCTCATTATTCCTAATCAAACGTTCCATAAGTTCAAAACCATGGTGATTGAACATGTTTATAAATGCAGGGTATAACACACTTTGTTTATACAATACTATAGGAAATTTAAAAACTCTTAAACATTGCGGAACAATTTTTTAAATTCATGCACTGTCTTAAATATGAATTGTCTAAATGCAAAGCTTTAACTCTAGCAATTTTCTTTTCTAACAATCTAGTTATTTTATATTCAAAAAAGTCCTAAAAGTCTCTTGGTTAGAATCAGCTTGCATCTGACTCTGCCCTACT
This sequence comes from Protopterus annectens, assembly GCF_019279795.1. Lineage (NCBI taxonomy): Eukaryota > Metazoa > Chordata > Ceratodontiformes > Protopteridae > Protopterus > Protopterus annectens. The sequence goes on from NC_056733.1 coordinate 503,472,505, forward strand.
ATAAAGTCAAACTTTAACTCCGTTAAAGAATGGGGTCTATATCAATTTGTCGAAGATTTCCGCGAACCTTTCTTCATCAAACCAAAAACACTGAACGCTCACTTCAGTGAATGTTTACATTGAAAAAAATATTTAAAGAGGGAAAGGAAGCAGCTGGCCAACACTATGACCGTAACACACACCGCAGTATGTCAAACCCACCTAAGTGTGGGGCTGCACCCCAATACTCCCCTAACTATATATACTACCTCCAAGATCATACCACAGTGGGGAAAAGGGCACATTTCTGGTGTTGTCTGACTGCTTCCATTCCCTATATAAATATTTCGCAGATGTGAACATTTGCTGAAGTGAATGTTCAATGTTTTCAGTTCAATGAAGAAATTAATCTTCAACAAATTAATATAGACCCAATGAATGTACCTTACAACCCACATGCAAGTTGTTCAGATTAACATCCTGTATCTGCTGTGCCCAAACATGTAGAATTAATAACTCCATTGACCATTCTCATATTGTCACCATTAGAAAGAGGTATAGAATCATTGATGGCAACTCCATCAGCTTGCAAGTCATTCACAACAATTCAATCTTATTTGTTTTTCCTCTGTACTGTCTGGTCACCTATACAGCATCCTGGGAGCTCCATTTCCTGAAAGGAACCATGTGGTCCTGAAGTATATTTCTTAGTTCTAATATATAGAGCTGATGGAGCTGGTTAGAACCTCTGGTTAGTCACCCCATTTGTTGTTTTCAAAGGTTGTGGCAAAAATATAGTCCTTACAACCTGATTTTAATGAAATCGCCACACATTGTTTCTGACAGACTGGGATGCATTTGCACAGATAAAAAATCATTGCATTGTTCTGTTCCCATGGTGTTGTTAGTGTAACTCTACCTTCTCCTATAAAAAGACACTGTCTTTATGCTAAAGTGTTAAACATGGCTGAAATAATACTGGTGTTTTTAAACTAAACATATTTTTGTAATGTGGGGCAATTACAGCAGTCTTCAGCATCTCCACGGTGTCTAATTTCTTCTTTGTTTCCTTACAGGCCTTATTCCAGGAAAAAGCTTAGCAGACACCATCCTCAGAGCCCTGCAGAGGATAGCCCCCAACTACATTAGTTCTCAAGGGAAAGGATAAATATCAGAAACCCAGGAAATACATTAGTGGCGCACATTATTATAAGGCTAGTGTAGGAGGTTGGTAGTTTTTAGGAAGGGGTAAATGGGTAAAAATGGGCATGAGTAGTAAATTACAGGGGCATTTAATCATTTGATATAAATGAGAAGTAGAGCTCCTTCCTAGAGATCATGCTAGTTAGCCTGCGGAGTACATCAGACTGATGAGCCGGTCATATGGATTCTGGGGATGAATTCAGGCAATAGTGGAATACTTGGTAGAGGATGTCAGGATCTAACTTCAGAGGGGCAGCTATATGCATACAGTTGCACTTTAGGCCAGCTTAAAAGACATGAACTCTGTTTTACTGACAGGGTTATATTCATGAGATCAGTGTTTTCACATGCTGTAGTTTATGTGCTTATTATCAGCATGATCTGACGTCCTATCAGAGCCATGTTAATGATTCCGTGCACAAGCCACACTATCACAGCACATCTGTCCTTGGGCATATCTGTAGTAAAGTAGTGACCATGCTGTTTGTATGCGCAAACCTGATAACATTTCTCTGGTGCATATTATATATCTGACCCTGAAAATAAAACAAAGCAATATGCAGCTGTTGAACAGGCAATATCTAGACACACCAGTATATTAATCATTCAGGCTTATGGGTAACTTTCCTGTAAATGGGAAGTCTGAGGAAATCTCAATTAAAAATCATTTACTGGGCTTAATAAACTATATCTCTGCTCTTTATTAAAAGATTCTGGACCTTTGCCATCTGTACTGCACTTTCTAAAGAACACTAATCACTAATAGAAAAGAGGGACGCACAGTTATCGGGATTTATTAAAAATCTATAAATTCAGATCTCCAGTAAGCTGTAAGGTTAATTCCACCTCAGTTTATAAAATGTAGAGCTGCAGCTCAGTTAACAGGGGAACTTTATTCAATGATTCTATCTAGCAGCACTGGTTCATTTTTATAAGTGATATGTGTTCATGCAAGAAAATGATGTTTCAGCACCACTGTCATGTGGCCTAACAGAAAAGAGGTTTATCTACATCAGAAGGTAGGTTTCAGTCTTATCATAGTCATATGTTTCCTCAGAAGTTTGAGATGTTTATTACTAGAACATATATAAAACAGAGAAAGAAATTTAAGAACAAACTACTTGACTGGCATACCCATGATGGATTAACAGTGAGCTTTGTAGTATCTACTTGTTATCCTTCAAAGATGGAAGGAATGTTTCTAGGTTCTTACGATGTGAGGAATGGATAAAAGTATTAATGTCAGCTCAGGGTACCCTTCTGAGCCACACTATAAACAAGGATGTTTTGAGATAACTGGATTACCATGGCAGCAGACTATCCTTTCTTATGAGTGAACTAAGAAGAGTCTGAGTTTAGGTTAATAAGTTGGAGTGTGAATGTTGTCTCAACAGCTCTTAGCAGATAAATGTTTATTTGATGCACTGTTTCAGACATTACTCCTTAACTATATTCACCATAGCTGTATAGTGAGAGAGAAATTAAACCGCATTATCTAAGCCACTGGCAATCAGAAATGCCTTGACATACACCAAGCTTAGGTTAATGCAGGCTGTTGAACACCTTTTAAGCACTGATGTTGTGTAGCTGTAGCTTCATCTCCTTTCTTGTATTTTCAGATGAGCCATGAAATAATTATAAAGATCAATCACTTAACACTCTGCAGTACAATAGCTGTAAAAATAAATGCAACACCACAGCAATATGAATTGTCACTTCGCAGGCCATCATTAAAGCTGCATCCACATTACAACATGCAAAATCAGTTCATTTGTTGTTCACACATTTGTCTTATCTCTGCCTACCATGCATTTATATATTTGTTGCCTTAGTCTGAATGCTCCATTCTTCCATCCATCTAGCCATCCACAACCACTTTTTCCCATTTTGCACATGGGTCTGTGGAAACCAGCCCTTCCGAATCAATAAATAAATACAACGCAATTTCAGAGGTTGTATTATCAGCTTACAATTAATTATTTGTTAGTATTCTGCATTTTAGTAATGGTGGGAAGCATGTTCAGAATTTGACTAGCATTTTACAGCTCATCTATCTTTTTTAAGTATTATTAATAATAATTTTTAAAAAGAGAGGACCTGGCATAGTGACAACTCCACAGGCTCTGCACATATTTTCAAGCAAAACAGGGCCTTGTTTTACTTTCAGAACATTAGTGGGATCACCCCTCAGGAACCTGCATTCCACTGAGAAAAGTAGCATTTATGTACCCCTTGTTTTCCATGCTGAGTACTTTTCCTGATAGGAATCTTGGCACCACTTGTATTTGCATTATATATTTGTTTTTAAAACTGAGGAAGACAACATTAATATTCAATGATATTCCAGATTAAAGAGGTGTGCACAGGAGACTTTAAGTATATTTGCAACTCTATAAACCTTTCTGGCTACTGAAGCCACACTTTAGTTAGAGATGAGTTTTTTATATGCCAACATGTGGAAATCTCAAAAATAGTCATCAGTTTTTAGTGTCTGTCCCTCTCTTTTGTAGTGACATAGCTAAGAAACATTGGAAACATGAACCACAAAGAATTATATGGAATGTTGAAGTGTATATCAGATGGGATAAACCATTACCAACAGTTCAAAAATATGTGTAAGAAAATCCAATATAGTAATCCATGAAAAATAGGCAAAATTAGTATTGATCACTGAAATTGCTATACCCAGTGATTACAATGTCTGATGTACAGAAAGACAAAAAGTCATAAAATATCAGGATTTGCAAGTAGAAATGAGAGCAGCATGGAAGACACATATCTAGACCAGTCCCAATAACAGGAGTAACAGGTCTAATAAAAATAATTTAGTCATACTTAGATATGCTAGCACTACATGTAACATTGTATGAATTACCGAAGGAGGCGATTCTGGGCACATTGGGGGTACTAAAAAGAACACTCTTGGCTAACATCAAAGATCCAAACAATACTAATTTCATGAACTCTAATCGTGCACTGACATAGGAATGGGATCCATTCCTGTCTTAGTATTAGAAGCCCAAAAAGCTTGGAGAAATTATTGAGCCAAGAAAAAATGCAGTATAGATGCTACAAGTAAAAGGCAAAAAAAGTACTTCCTACTGAGACACTCATATGCTAGACCAACAGAGGTGATGGACTTCCTCTAAAATGTTAGAAATTTCCATCACAGGACAGGAAAATACTGAAAGCAGAATTTGCTAGCTATGGACAATGGGCTGGCATAGGAGATATGTTCTGGCACTATGATCTGATTTTGTGAGAGGAAGACAGATGCAGTGGGGACATCGGAAGCAGATCAATTTGACCACAGTACATTTATCTGTCTATATATTCCCATGATGTTAGGAAAGACACGCCAGAGGTAAAAAAAAAAAAAGATTAAATTTGCTATACTAGAAATACATAACTTCAGTTTTGGTTTTCAGGTATCCACATTGACATCTGACTTATGCACAGTTTATGCATTGTGGGGTTTGGGGATTAAAATGTCAAAACTAAACATTCCCTCAGCCACACAGCTATGCTGTTGGCCTATTCCTGTATCAATCCTAATGTAACAATATCTTTCTTAAAAAAGAAAAACTAGACTGGTTGCGTGTGTGTGTGTGTGTGTGTGTGTGTGTGTGTGTGTGTGTGTGTGTGTGTGAGAGAGAGAGAGAGAGAGAGAGAGAGATAAATCTACTGCAGTAAAAAGACTTGTAACAAAAGGAGATACTGCCAACACAGCTGACTGGAAATTTGCAAATGGGTATGTGTGATATGCTTGTGTTACAGATGTATTAGAAGTGTATGTCATACTGTACAGACGTGTGCTGAAGAGATATTTTGTAAAGTACTGAGCAGAAATGTATATGCACTATTCTAACTGTTTAGATGTATATATTTTAACAGGGGAGACTGAAACACAGGAGATTAACTTGCAAATCTTCAGAAGAATAGCTGAAATTAAGTTAATTTATGGCTGGACCATAAACAAATGAGATGTCATCTTTCAGTTTCAGTGAAACAGGAGACATAATGTCTAGAAGTAGAAGTTTTTTGTACTTTATTTAAATGTGGAGGAATGTAAATTATTTTACGACTTCCACCATTTGCCAAAAGATCTGAGGTCTATGTATTTTCACAGGTAGATGCTAAATGCTACCAGCTGCAGTGGGGGTTTTCACCCTGGAAAGTCAGATGACAAGAAGTGATGTCATGCTGCATGCTACTCCAGCACTAATATTTGAAATATTAATTTAAGAACTCTCTGAGAGAGAGACTGAGAGAGAGACTGGGCATTTTGTATTTTGTCTTTGAGCTGACAAGAACATCCACTCACCAAATCTGCTGCTTGTTGCTCTGTAAGCAAGTTAAATAGGGTACAGTAATTTCTCTTAGATACAGTCAGGAATATAATGCAGTATAGCTTAGATGTTTTCTTTATTTATTTGAGAATGTCCTGCAATGTTGTTTTAAATATTTCCTGTGATTTTGAACTCTGATGTAACTGTGGTTATTTATTGAGTATTTGTTGTTCTTTAATTATTTGTTATTAAATATATTTAAACCTTTCATTGCGGCTGATATTTGTGAGACATATTTAAGTTCTGAGAGTACTTCCATATTTATTTGGTGACACTGTGGGCCACTCCTAATAGCCTTGCTCTTGATCAAACTACCATTTGGATTAATAGTAACATTACACAGTAAGATTGGACACCCTTTGTTAAGGGCCTTAAAGTAGCTGATAAAGAATTGGCTGGTGGCAGTAATAACTACCTTATAGTCTGGGCAAAAGGGGGCATAACTAGTAAACCTGTGCCAGCTTTTCACAGGTGTGTGTGTGTGTGTATGTGTATGTGTGTGTGTGTGTGTGTGTGTGTGTGTGTGTGTGTGTGTGTGTGTGTGTGTGTGTGTGTGGCTGCTACTTGGGCAGGGACACAAAGCACTGGTTGGACAAAGAGGGTGCTGGAGGTCTTGGCTTGGCCACCCAGCTGAGATATTAACTCTGTAGCTGTGTCAGTGGGGAGTCGTACTGGGGATCCAGAGAAGGAGGGAGAAACCAGCCCCAGACTGTCTGTGGTCTCCGTGTGCTGTTAGGGAAAATTGCACTTTACTGTGTGTGTACTTGTCATCCTCCCAATGTATGTCCCCCACTGGTGCTAGTGGTGAGGATTGAGGCTCCTTGATTACTGGGCCAGTGGTGGGGCATCATAAGGCTATTGCTGTTTGATACTAACATGAGTCTGGAGACAGTGCTCATTAAAAAAACTATGGTTAACAGTTACATGAACTAAGGGTTCTCATCTCAGCAATGATAGTGAGTACATGGACATACTTCCCTGAACCCTCGGAAATCATACATATAATCAAATATTTATAATGTTGAACTTTTTTATAATAGCAGAAGTGATCGAAAATGTAAGTGTTTTGTTTTATCTGTGTTTTGGCTTTCAGTCTTTTGGGATCGATGTTTAGCTGTTCAACATTTGCGTACTTTAATGTTTTGAAGTGCACCTGAACATTCTTCACACTGATACCATCTAAGAGAAAGTCTACAAGAGTGAAACAGATATGCTGCAGCTCTCTGTCATACCTCACTACTGTCCAGATTTTTGCCCCATATTTTTTTTTTGTTCTGCTCCTCATAAATTTGTGATTTTCTGGCAAATCACTCTGGATGGAAGTCTATAAATAATGACATGCATTTGAATTTCAGTCTTCTTATTCTTCAGAAAATGGATGCTAACACAAATCCTGTTATTCTTTTTTTTCCTCAAATATATTTTTTATTTTCAATTAAAATAACATTTACATAATATTTTTAAATATCATTTTAAACAACTATATACAATATTTACAATAGCCTGACTTTCAATTATATACACTGTATGTTATTAAATATAGAATTAACAGATCAGTTATCAGAGATACAATACTGATTATAGCAGAGTGTCCAACAAAGATACAACTTTTTTCTAAGGATTATTTACCAATGGCCTGGGATAGATTCGTAGTTCTTTAATTTTTATTTCCATCAATGCAGTTGTCTTCAGTAAAGTGTAAAATTCTTCCAAGGTCGGGGGTGTATTTGAATTCCACATTCTGGTTATGCATTTCCTAGATATAGTAAGTACTGTCCGTAACAAAAACATATTTGTCTTATTCAGGTAGGGACCTTCATTTACATTTAGTGTTATCAATACTTTAGTTAAGGTAAAGGATTCATTAAATAAAGCTTGTAAAAATTGATTGATTTCCATTTCAGTATGATTTAATTTTATTACATTCATAAAACATATGAATCCAGTCTGCTTTATTTGACTTTTCACACCTCCAGCAAAAAACATTTTTAGTAGTACTGATCTTTTTAATTCTAACTGGTGTTAAAAATGCTCTATGTAAGTATTTCCAGTTAAATATTTTCCAGTACGGTGTGTTAGAGGTGTAATTAACTGATAGTAAGATGTTACTTTTAATTTCTTCTGTTAACTGCAGTGACTGACCTTTTATTAAGAACTGCCAGTATGATGGTTTGGGAATTGTTTTATATGTTATTAACTTTTTATATAGATTTGAAATGGAATTTTTCTTTTCACAACTATTATATATAAATTCATACAGAAAACTTATTAGATTTGGAATATCTTTAAATAAGGAATTATGAATTAATCTGCATAAATCTTGAGTGTACATTAGAATGCTTTGTAAGGTTAACCAGTCCTGTGTTGGAATATTGTAAGCAGTTTTTATCATATGTATATGTAATACATTTAATTTATTTACACATTGAAACCAGCATAAGAATCCATTTTGTTCCCAGGAGGTTGTTTCCCTATATATTTTGTGAGGAAAGTTCGTAGTGATGGTAAATGGGGTTAAAAGGTCAAACCAAAGTTTTAGATCTATGTTTGCATTGATAAGTTTCCTAAAGGAATTGATGTAATGATTAATCAGTGTTGTTTTAGAAGGTTTTGTTATATTATATTGTATACTTATGCATAGTATGTACCAGGGTTTGTTTGATTTGTCTACTATTAAAATTTTTTAACAGATTAAATTTTGTTAATATAGCCGTTGTAAATTCTTTCCAGTTGGCAAAATAATTTGGGTTTATCCAGTCTACTGTAGTTTTAAGCACAGATGCTTTTATATATATTTCTATTTCTGGGAAGTTCAATCCTCCTTTTTTCCAGGGTCTAATGTGATGAGTTAGAGCTACTCTATTCTTTTTGGGATACCATAAAAATTTTATTAAACATGAGTTTATTTCTTTAAGAATGCATCTTTCAGGAATTAACTGTATTGCTAATGCTACATATAGCATTTTTGGCAATAAGACCATTTTTATTAATTGCAATATGTCTTCAAAAATTAATATAATTTGTTCCACTTTTATATATATATATATGAGTTTATTTCTTTAAGAATGCATCTTTCAGGAATTAACTGTATTGCTAATGCTACATATAGTATTTTTGGCAATAAGACCATTTTTATTAATTGCAATATGTCTTCAAAAATTAATATAATTTGTTCCACTTTTCTATATATATTTTTATTGTTTCAATAATATTTTTATAATTTATTAATATTGTTTTGTTTATATTTTTGCATAACACTATTCCTAAATAATTTAGCATAAGTTCTTGTTTTCCTATGATGGATTTATCTGTAACTTGTAGGTCTTTTTTCTTATTTAAAAATATAAATTTTGATTTTGATCTATTAAAGTGTAGACCTGAAATATTATAAAATTTCTCCATTACTTCTTCTATCTCTCCTAATGACTCTCTGGAATTTGATAGGTTTAACAAAATATCATCATCAAAAAGCATTATTTTAAATATGTACTGGTCATAGATTTCTATTCCTTTTATTCTTGGATTTTTGCGTATTATTTCTGCAAGTATTTCTATAGCCAAAGAAAATAAAATAGGAGAAAGGGGACATCCTTGCTTTGTACCTTTCATTATATGGATAGATTCTGAGGTGAAAGGACCTAATTTAATATAGGCTAAGTTATTAATATATATGTTTTTTAGTAATAAGATGAAGGGAGGAGGAAATTCAAATGATGATAAAGTTTTACATAGATATTCCCAGTTGAGGGAATCAAAGGCTTTTTCTATGTCTAATTTGATTACAAGTGTTTCTCAATCTTCTTTATTCACATAATCTATAAGAGTAAGTATCCTTTTAATATTGTGTGCCTGTTATATAAAAATCCAGTTTGATCATTATTAATTGTCTTTGAAAGTGGAATTTTCATTCTGTTAGATAGGATTGACATGAATATTTTGTAATCATTATTCAGTGATGATCTAGGTCTGTATGAGGTGCAAAGGTCTGATGGTTTATTATCTTTAGAACTGATGTTATGAGAGAATATTTCCATGAGGGTGGTATTTTTGCTTCTGACTGGACTTCTAGCAATGTTTTATGAAAAGGGGAGAATACTGTTGAAGGGAAGTGTTTATAAATTTCTGTAATTATACCATCTATCCCTGGAGCTTTATTAGATTTACTTTCTTTTATCTTGTCAACAATTTCTTTGTAGGATATAGGGTTTTGTAGGCCTAGTTTTAAGTTTTCAGGAATTTTTTTTATATTGATAAGGTTTGTATCTATGTTTATTTGGTTGGTATCTAAATCTTCTTTTTTGAAGTGTTCCATATAAGGGAACCAAAATGCTTCAAGGATGTCTCCTATATCTGATACTTTTTTTCCCTTTCTTTTTATCATGTATGGTACTAATGTTATTTGCTTTAGATTGTATTTTAATTCTTGTAGATAAGTTGTGTAGATATCTGGGGAGGTGGCTAATGAGTTTATTTTTAATTTTTTTCCAAGGCTAGACAAGTTTTGTGTGTTAGAATTTCATTATATTTTTTATTTAATTCCTCGATTTATTTTTTGACTTCTGGACAATTCTGATTTTTTTTTTTAGATTTTGCTGTCAGGAGTCTGGTTTGCAAGTCTAATGATTCAGATTCCCACTCTCTAACTTTGTTTTTGTACCAGCTAAGGGTCTTACCAAATAAATATGCTTTTAATGAGTCCCAAACCATGACTCTACTGATTTCTGTTGTATTATTAATTTCAAGAAATAACTGTAGTTCTGACAACATCCAGGGTCTGAATTCTTTAATTTTCATGATATATGATCGAATTCTTGGTGAGAGGATTAAAGGTTTAAAATATATTTGGAGCTTCATTATCACAGAGTCATGATCTGATAAGGGGCATGGAACTATTGAGAAGTTGAGGATTTTTGTTTATAAATCTTGAACTACGAATAATTTGTCTATTCCGGTTTGTGTTCCAAATCTATGGTCTTTATGGGAAAATAATAAGGATTTATCATCTTTTACTTTAAAAGTGTGTATTAAATGAAATGAATCAATCCATTTTTTTAAGGATTTTGAAATAGTTGTTATGCAAAAAGACTTCTTGGTGGTTTCAGAAGCTTCTAAGGTACAATTAAAGTCTCCTCCTAGTATAAGATTTCCTTTATAAGTGATGGAAATAAAATCTAGGTGTTTTTAACTGTTCCTGCTCCAATTCCAGGGAACAAATATAGATTAGCTAAGGTCCATATTCTGTTATTAAATTTAATTATACCAAATGCTAGTAGACCTTCTTTGTCTTCTTATTTATAAATAACTTTTGGAGTGATTATGTTTTTCTTCCAGAGAATTGATACTCCTTTTGTCTTTGTTCTGTATAGTCCTTAGGGTTCCAAATAAAGCTAACATTAGTCTTAAAATGTGTTTCCTGGAACGCACGCTGGCCATATTTTCAAAAATTTGATAAAAGGCCAAGGCATGAGGGCATCTAGGTTGAACCCTATGTGTGAAGGGTTTCAGAATGAGATTGATAGTTTGGAATCCAGGCTTAAGAGCAGAGGATACCATCAGAAGGAAATACAGCAGAATTTGTCAGACATCAGTGTTTTGACGGAGAGTATAGCTTTTCCCTATTTTGGACCTCGTACAAATGTAATAAGATCGACATAACAAGGTTATATTAATAGCCATCTGAAAGTACCCCTCTTTTTATCAGTGACAATAAGGACTTGGTTGAGATTTTTAGTAAGAACTGGTCCATATTGATGGTTGACACAGAAATCAGTGAATTAGTGGGTGAGAGACCAAGGTTCCTATATAAAAATAGGAAGAACTTGAAAAGACTTCTTTGTTATGATAGGATAGTTGATGATGTTCAAAGTGAAGGGTGTTCAATGCAACCTTGTAGCAGATGTAATTTTTGTTCATTCATTAATACCTCCAATATATTTTTTCATCCAGATCTTAATAGAAAATTTGTGTTTCATGTCTCAGCTACCTGTATGACATCAAATGTCATTTATCTTGCGGAATGTGAATCTTGACACTCATTTTATGTTGGCAAGACTAATAGGGCTTTTAGAGACAGAATAAGAGAACATATGTATAATGTTAAAATAAAAGCAGATCATAATGCATTTTCAAAACATATTACACAAGCAGGAGAAACCCATAGGTTCAATTTTAGAGTGTTGGAGGTTATAACACCACATATAAGGGAAGGCGACATTAGCAATCACACTGAATATAGGGAGACAAATTGGATTATCACCCTTAGAGCTGACAGAGGTAAAGGACTAAATGAGAGGGCTTCCATCAAACCTTTACTCAAAAAACGGAGGGTACAGAAAAAAAAAAAAATATATATATATATATATATATATATATATATATATATACAGATTTTTAAAGACTTTTTTAAGTTGTGATATTAATTAATTTTAATTGATTTTATGTTTCTAAAGTGTGTATTTTTAGAGCTCTTTAAAATGAAGCTTTACAAAATTTTTTGATTAATTAATTAGGGTCAGCTGTGATTATTTAATGAATTTTATATATGTAGAGGCCTTTTGACGTTTGTTAGATGGTTTGAAGAAGCTCATTAGCGAAAGCGCTTACCTATTTTGACATTGCCTTAATAAATTTATGAAAAAGGAGAACAAGGAACTGCCTGTTTGCTTTGTTGCTGTTTTTTGCTGTGGATTATTAACTCTAAAGTATCAAATACAAGTTCATAGGTTCATAGGTAGGCACTACACTATTGGCCGAAAGGTATAAGTAAGTCTAGCCAACAAAGTTCCCTGGCTTACGCCAACCCAAGAAAGTTAATTTCCTGTGCTCATGTCAAGCAGAACCACAGAAGTGATCCCCGGGGTGTATTTCCTATTTCCCATCCACTCATCAAGATTTTTCTTGAAGAGTGTTAATGAGGAACTTTGCTTGACATAGATGGGTAGCTTGTTCCAGAGTATGGGAAGTCTCTGGGACAGGAATCTATCCCTCCAGCAAGTCCTGTTTATTGTGGTGAGAAGGTTTAGGTCCCTAGAGCATGTAGCTCAGAGGGATTGGGATTTCTTTATGTGTAGCATGTCCAACAACTCTGGGTTTGACATAGCTTTATATGTTAGGCAGAGATCACCTCAGAGTAGGTGATATGCTACAGTGTAAAGCTGGAGTTTTTTGAGATGATCAGTGTAGGGCATCTGTTTGAGGCCAGCAATTCTCTTTGTGAGGTACTTCTGTGGCCTTTCCAGCTGCTGCAGATGTCTTGTGAGGTACATCCCAAAAGGGGCATTGTACTCTATAATGGGTCTAATAAGTGTTGAGTAGAGGGGAACAGTGACTTCTTTTTTCCTGGATGAGAACCCTTTTTTGATGAGGTATGCTATGTAGAAAGATTTCCTGACTACTGTGGCAATGTGATTATCAAAGGAGAGACTACTGTCCACCTGGGTCACAATGTCTCTTATCACACATTCGGTGTTAAGAAGACTGCCACCTATGTGGTAGTTCATGGGTACAGAGATTTTACCAAAGGGGATAATAATGCACTATTTGGCATTGAGCTTGAGGCCATGGCTCTGACACCAGGCATCTGGCTCAGTGAGGCCCTTCTGTAGGAAGTCCACATCATTTGGGGACTTGATTACAGCCCCTAGTTTGTAGTCATCTGCAAACTTTGTTAGCCAGAGGGCTTCTGTGTTAGCCTGTACTTCAGAGAAGTAGATACCACATAGGAGAGGTCTCATGACTGAATCCTGTGGTACTCCACTTGTCACTAGTTTGAAGTCAGATTTGGAGTCTGCAACTTTTACAGTGTGGGTTCTGTCAGTGAGCCAGTTAGCAACCCATCTTGTGACATAGGGATTTATACCTAGTTTAGTGAGTTTAGCTATAATTCCAGAATGAGGGATGGTGTTGAAAGCCTTGGCGAGGTCAAGATAGGCTGTGTGAACCACCTTACCCTCGTCTATGACTTTGGTGACTGCCTCAAAAAAGTCGACCAGGTTTAGGAAGCAAGATCTGCCTTTCACAAACCCAAACTGGGTGGGGTCCAGAGTTTGGAGGTTACCAATGTCTTTGTTTATGAATTCCATGATGATATGTTCCATGGCCTTGCAGACAAGGCTTGTCAGGCTAATAGGGCAATAGTTCCCAGGATCAGTGGCGGCTCCCCCTTTGTGGAGTGGGATAACTGTTGCTGTGCACCATTCAGTGGGCACAAAGCCTGACGTGAGTCTATGATTGAACATAGTGCTTAGGTGGGGAGCCAGTTTGTTCTGAAGTTCATGTAAAATGCAGCCTGGGATGTTGTCTGGTCCCATGGATGTTGTGTTTTTGGCTTTAGAGAGTGGTACTTTTACCTGTGAAGTTGTGATTACAGGGACTCTGCATTCTTCCTGTATACATATGGGCCCTTTAGGGGGGTGAGAGGGGGGTAAAGTTAGCACTGAACCTATCTGCCAGGATGTTGGCAATATCAGTTGGTTCTGTAATTTTTGTGCCATTGTGCTGTAACTCAGAGCAGATCTGGGTGTTACAAGTGAGATTCTTGACATAGCTATAGAATGCTTTGTGGTTGTCCTTGGAATAAGTGGCAATCTTGTTTTCATAGCTAGCTTTGGAGGATCTTATATGGGATCTCAGCTTCTTGCTGAGGCTGACCAGGGAGTTCCTCCACTCATGGGATTTACTCTCTTTTGCAACAATTTCTTCCTTCTGTTGTATAGTATGTTTATGGCAGGGGACCACCAGATTGGCTTCCTTTTTTGGAGATTAGTGTCTTGGTTCTGTTTGGGATAGCACAATCCATGCACTCGTGTAAGTGCTTATAGAGTGCATTTGTGTAGGATTCAGCAGTCGTAACTGTATTGTCCATCTGGATGGGTGTCATGAAGTTCACCACTTCTGTCTTAAGAAGCATGAAGTTGGCTTTGGAGAAATTTTTTACCATGGTTTCCTTAATGGGGGTGGGGGTGGGATGTGGATATCTTGGGTGATTAGCCTATGGTCGGATCTGACCAACGAGGAGTTGACTTCAGGTGTGGAACACCGGTCACTCATTTTGGTAATGACTAGGTCTAGGATATTGTTGCCCCTGGTGGGGGTGTGGATAAGTTGATCGAGGACATTGGAATTTATGAATTCCAGAAAGCGCTGAGCGAAGGAATTGGTACATGAGTAGTTTTCCCAGTTAATGGTGGGGTAGTTGAAATGGCCCAATATATGGGTGTTTGCTTGAACCCTAATATTTTCCAGTATATCAAGAAAAGAGGAGTGGGAATCCTGGGGCATGTTGGGTGATCTGTAGCAAGCAACAATTTGCAGTTTTGCCCAGAGTTAGTTGCACTTGGATAACCTTGACTGCATTATGCTGAGCAACTAGCCTGGAAGTGTGGATATCCTTAATGAATATGGACATACCTCTGCCTTTGGTGTTCCGGTCCAGGTTAGATGGCCGAAAGGTGTGGTATGAGTTATAGCCTGGTAATGCTCTCTGGAGCCTTGATCCAGGTCTCAGTCACTACACAGACATCGATGTTCTCCATTTTAAGGAGTGCCTCGAGTGAGTGCATTTTGAGATTTAGACTTCTAGCTTTGAGTAGCATTACCCTCAGTTTTTGCTTGCCTATTCCTGTTATGGTGGTGAATTTGTCATTTGAACCTTGCCTAAAAAAGGCACTATAGGGGCAGCACGAGCCTTTGCCAGTATCCGGAATCCCAGGGGTGATAGGTGCAGGCCATCTATGGCCAAGCATCGTGGTCTGTTGACCATGTCATCCCAGGCAGGCAAATATTGGATTCCCTTAGAATGACACCAGAAGCTTAGCCAATTGTTGAAGTCAATCATTTTGTCCTTGTAATGCAGTATCATTCTGGGCGATGGCAGGATGCTACTCAGGGCTAGGGTCATACCTGCTGGGCTACAAGATCGGAGAGTTCTTCCATGTCTCTTTTCATGTAGTCCAGGGAGGTATGTCTCAGGTCATTCACACCAACATGGACAATCACAGAGTCATATTTGTAAATGTTGTGGAGTGACTTGAGTGCGTGGGTTATGTGGCGGATCCTGGCACCTGACAGGCAGCTGACAGTGACCTTCTCCTTGTTTAGCATGGTGAGTGGGACATCAGTGTGCCTGACTACAGAGTCACCTATGACTAGTTTGTTGGGTACGTTGTTTTGCCTTATGGGCTGTGGTTGAGTGGCACACTGAGTCTGTGGGCTATGTGTCATTTGGGTTGTGTTGGGTGGTGGGAGGTTGCTTGCATTTCTGCTTTGGAGGTTTCTGTTGCTTGAGCAGATTATTATTGAGAGCCACCGCAAATGTTTTTGCGTTTCTGTGTATGGATTTTGGTGGAGTAGGTTTAGTGGGACTATGTGATGAGTGTGGTGTGGTGCAAGTGTTTACCTTCTCCTCTTGACTATCAAGTTCAGTCTTGGTTGGAGAGAGCTTTACCTCCAGTTTGTCTAGATAAGTGCATTTCTCACAGGTTGTAGTGTTGGGTGGTAGGAGGAGAGGGTTGTCTGTGTACATGAGGCAACTGATACATTGTTCCAAGATGCCCAGATTCATCAGATAGAAGGGAGAGAGCACTGGGAGCTGACGCTTGGACATGCCTGAATAAAAAAATATTTTCCTCTAGACAAGTGAGGAAAGTGATTACAAGAACTGTTTTTCTCTAAGCAAATGAGGAAAGTAAGTACCCAAACTGTTTTCCTCTAGGTAATGAGGAAGGGTGAGTGTTGTAGTAATTTTAAATTAATTTAGTGCTTACATCAAGTTTTGAACAAGTGCTGAGCACGGATAAGCAAATTCAAGGGCTAAAACTAAGAATCTGTATCTGGATCTTGTTGTAGATAGGCTACCTAGTGCTTACCACTCCCACTGATAAGCTAGAAGGCTTCCCTCCAACACAGAAAGGCTTGGGGCACACTTACAAATAATTCTGGATACAGCAAATCTGTATCTGGATTAGACTACTTACAGGAAAGGCAGAAAACAAGATATATATATATATATATATATATATATATATATATATATTTTTTTTTTTTTTTTTTTTTTTTTTTTTTGTTTAGTTAAGTGGGTTGGCTTTCTCAAAAAGTTCTCTCTGCATAAGAAAGAATGAGCTAATGACAGTATCAAAAACACTTTAAATACAGTACAAGCTAGCACACTTGAGTGTATAACAAAATTAAGGCAAATACAGTTTAAATAAATGCAGATAAGTTAAAAATGACAAAAACGAGTTTATGAAAAATCAAATATGAGCACTTGAGCACTTAAAAGCACACAGAACAGAAAATTAAGGTATTAAGGTAGAAGACAGTTATGTAAGAGCAGCTCAAAAACTATTTAGTATTTTTTTTTTTTTTGTGGAGAGGGAGGGAACAGAGCAGATTAAAATGATATAGGGGATGTCCTTCCCAAGTGCTCTCTCTGTACACGGTAGAGGAGATGGGATTGGTAGGAGTGTCTGAAATCAAAATATGATCTCACTGTACTCAGTTGAGTGAGCAAATGAGATGGGCCCAGTAGGAGTGTCCAAAGACAGATTTACAGCAGGGGCGGGCAATTCCAAAGCCGCCAAGATTAATACCACAACAAGAACGGGGGGGGGGGGGGTTGGGAGACTAACTGCAGCTAGAGACAGGGAGCATTATCTCCCTGTATTATATTATATATAACAATTATCTACAAATTTCTAATCTTAAATAAGTGCATAGAAAAGTATACTTAAATCAGCTTTTGTCAGTTGATTTATGCAGGTGAATCTCGGCAGCCAACCACTCGGAAGATGAGCAAAATTATTACAAAAATGTGACCAGCACAGATTATAATGCAAACAGAAACCCCCTGGCTATGTTAACACAGGATTTCAAAAGCAGTCTAACAACTTTCAATGTATCCAGATGGCTACACTTTTTCACACTTCAGGCAACTAACTACCTAGTAAATATGAATTTCCCATTAAACATGGAATGAAAGCCATTCCTAATCCAATAGATAAAGATAGATCTATTGGATTATCACTCATGCCTTTAACCAACAATATCAACTGAGCTCCATATGTTAAATTATTATATGGAGAATTTTCTTAAAAGAGATAAGAAATTCTATATTATTCTATTATTGTTCTATAGTATTTTATATATCAGGATGGAACGTTAGTAGTGTAAACAATTATTATGTTGACTTAGAAAATATCCAATATTTAGTTACCCTTAAGAGTTCCCAAACATGTCAAATATGTCATTTTGGATAAATTAAATGCAACAGAGGAGCATACACTAAATAAGCCAACAACAAATAGACTATTACTAAAATAATTTGACTAAAAGGACTCTACAGGAGACAATGAGTGATTACCAATGAAATATGAATTTACTGTAGGTGTACTGACTTCCTTTACTTTCCCACTCTTCAGCTTACCAACTTCACCTTACACTTATGGAAAGACATGGCTTATCAGTGGTATCCTGACTCTGAGTAGAGGTGCCCTACATTCTAGTGTGCAGTGCTTTTACATATTTATAGATTTACAAAGCAGAGTCTAAGAATGAACTATGATCACCCTGAAAATTCCCATCCTGCAGAGGGCACCTCCTGCTTCCAGAATGGGTAATCACATCAGGTCTAGAATGAATGTGAAGGTACCTATATGGTAATCAAGACTTATCTTAGGTAAGTATTAATCAAATAGTATTTAGAGCATCTTAGAGAATTCTCGGGGAAGTTAGAATACTCTTAAGCCTCTCCTCCCTTGACCAAAAACAGAGATTTCCCTTCCCTTTCTTTCCCTTGTTTTAAATCAGTACTAATAAAAGAAATTCAGCAAACATAGGTAAATAGAAATAACAT
Source organism: Protopterus annectens (assembly GCF_019279795.1). Classification (NCBI taxonomy): domain Eukaryota; kingdom Metazoa; phylum Chordata; order Ceratodontiformes; family Protopteridae; genus Protopterus; species Protopterus annectens. The sequence goes on from NC_056733.1 coordinate 503,490,886, forward strand.
TCAGTAGTCTGTCTTGTACATGACTCGCAATCCATTAAAGAAGTCAGTGACTAGTAAACATTATAAAGACAAATTAGAAATAATTTCCTAGCTCTTTAAATTTTCTGATAAAGCAAATGTTAACAATAAGCTATTTTAACTAAAAGTATAAAGCATTTAAATTTTTCCTTGCATGTATACATTTCTACTTATATTGTAGTGTCAATAGCTGTCTTTGAAATCTGTACAATACTTCACTTCTTCAAATCATTCCTTTTTCAATTCAGGTTTTGTTTTGTCAAAATGGCAACAATATTTCAAGGGCACAATTGATATTTAGACTGATGTTTCAAATAAATAACTTGTTAGTTGCCAGTTGAGTTAGTTTAGAATGTATGGCTAGTGCAAATATAGCAAGTTGCAAAAATAATACGTATTTTTTCGTGTGCTCTAGAGACTGTCATATAGTGACATAATGTAGCATATATAGAGCAGATAGCTTATGGATTCAGGTTATTAAAGTAAATTATGCTTATTAATCAAGAAGTTTCATTTACATTCACAAGTAATTTGGGAAAATTTCAATTGAGTTTCCAGGAATTTGTAGCCCAATGTGAGTAATTCAGGCCACTTTTCCTCATAAACATATGTCACAATTCATCAAACTAAGCAGAGTCTAACATCTGTCTAATAATCATTATAATCATTATAACGAATAGAAATTTCCTAGCTCTTCAAACTTTCTGATATCGCAAAATGTTGACAGTAAGCTATTTTAACTGGAAGACTAAAACATTTCAATACTTACTTGTGAATATAGATTTTTACTTTTACTCTAGTGTCAAGAACTGTCTTTGAAATCTATGTATTACTTCACTTCTTTCAAGTCATTCATTTTACAGTTCACATTATATTTTGTCAAAATGTCAATAGCATTTCAAGGGCACATTTAATATTTAAACTGATATTTTAAATGAATAGCTAACAGTTGCCAAGTGAGTTTGTAAAGAGTGTGAGGTAACTGCAAAAATAACATGTTGCAAAAAGTAATATGTATCGTTTCATGTGCTCTACAGACTGTCAATTTCAAGTAACATATAAAATGTAACTTTTACAGTGCAGACAGCTTGTGTAATCAGCATGTTAAAATGAATATTATACCATGACCCCCCCCCCATTAATATTCCAAAACGTGCACGCTGATTGGCCAGCGTGCACGTTGTAAATCGACTTATACTAATGGAAAAAGGTCCGGTCGCCAGGACTTTTTCCATTAGTATAAGTCTTTTTTTAAAACACTGTCTCGCTATGTAAAAAGAGTTTAACATAGCGACACATGTTTAAAAAAAGCAACGGAGATCTCCGTTGCTTTTTTTAAAGCTGTCTCGCTATGTTAAACTCCTTTAACATAGCGACACAGTGTGTAAAAAGCAACGGTGATCATGCTTTCTCCGTTGTTTTAAACCTGTCTCGCTATGTTAAATGGGTTTAACATAGCGAGACAGCTTTAAAATAAGCAACGGAGATCTCCGTTGCTTATTTTAAAGCTGTCTCACTATGTTAAACCCATTTAACATACCGAGACAGGTTTAAAAAAAAAAAGCAATGGAGAAAACAAGATCTCCATTGCTTTTTACTGTTTCGCTATGTTAAATGGGTTTAACATAGCGAGACAGCTTTAAAATAAGCAACGGACATCTCCGTTGCTTATTTTAAAGCTGTCTTGCTATGTTAAACCCATTTAACATAGCGAAACAGTAAAAAAGCAACGGGGATCTTGCTTTCTCCATTGCTTTTGGCCACAGCTCTGATGTACTGCGTAGGCATGCGCAGTACATCAGAACTGCCGCGGATACCAGACAGCTGCGGAAGGGCAGCAAAGAGGCATTATACAATGCCATTATTTAAGAAAAGTAATTATTTATTTTCTTAAATAATGCCATAGTATAATAGCAATAACCCACTTCTGGGTGTGGGTAATGCGGGATTTACCCACGGTTGTCTTTGTTTGGTCCCTCAGGCTTCGCCCTTGGGACCAAACCAAGCCAACCATGGGTAAATCCCGCATTACCCACACCCAGGCGTGGGTTATTGCTATAATACTTGTTAATCAAGCAGCTACATTTCAGTGCACAAGTAGTTTGGGAACATTTCAGTTGTCTTTCCAGGAATATGTAATCCTATGGGGATAAATCATAAAATATATACAGATAGTCCTATTATGTATTTATTTTACCTTGTTTAGGTTTTTTCATTTTAATAACTAAACAACATTACTTTTTCTTATTATTTGTTATCTGTGAGGCTAAATGCACTTCACAGATTCACAGTGTCCTTAGAAACTGCCACAATTGTTTACTGTTGCTATGGCAACGCAAATAGAATGTGAAGAAAGCTTCACTTCTCTTAACCAACAGTACATTTTTCCCTCCTTTTTTATGTATTTGTTAATACTAAAAGGAAATAATTCAAAGGACATATGTACATGAATGGAACATTATAGCAATAACCCACACCTGGGTGTGGGTAATGTGGGATTTACCCATGGCTGGCGTGGTTTGGTCCTGAGGGCGAACCCCGAGGGACCAAACAAAGACAACCGTGGGTAAATCCCGCGTTACCCACACCCAGAAATGGGTTATTGCTATTATACTATGACATTATTTAAGAAAAGAAATAATTACTTTTCTTAAATAATGGCATTGTATAATGCCTCTTTGCTGCCCTTCCGCAGCTGTCTGGTATCCGCGGCAGTTCTGATGTACTGCGCATGCCTATGCAGTACATCAGAGCTGTGGCCAAAAGCAACGGAGAAAGCAAGATCTCTGTTGCTTTTTACTGTTTCACTATGTTAAATGGGTTTAACATAGCGAGACAGCTTTAAAATAAGCAACAGAGATGTCTGTTGCTTATTTTAAAGCTGTCTCGCTATGTTAAACCCATTTAACATAGCGAGACAGGTTTAAAAAAAGCAACAGAGAAAGCAAGATCTCCGTTGCTTTTACACTGTGTCGCTATGTTAAAGGAGTTTAACATAGCGAGACAGCTTTAAAAAGCAACGGAGATCTCCGTTGCTTTTAAACCTGTGTCACTGTGTTAAACTCTTTTAACATAGCGAGACAGTGTTTTAAAAGAGACTTATAGTAATGGAAAAAGTCCAGGCGACCGGACCTTTTTCCATTAGTATAAGTCGATTTACAACGTGCACGCTGGCCAATCAGCGTGCACGTTTTGGAATATTTATGGGGGGGTCATGGTATAATTCAGATTTAATCACAATCATGTCACCAATCCCAATAAGCATAACAGTGACTACCATTAATCTAATAAATATTGTAATAATTAATTAAGTTCACTATCCCAATTAGTCTACCTTAAAACTAGATTATTTTAGACTATTATTTATCTATGTATAGATAGTGAGTTATTAAATATATACAGACTATATTAGCATAGTAAATAAGAGAGAATTTAGAAAGGGAGACAAGATGCAGTTAAAATAAATAATGAGAAAAGAGAGAAGAGAGAAAGAAAAGAGAAAATTAAGAGAAAATACACATATATTATGTATGTTGATTTACAGTATAAATATTTTATGTGCTATATAACCCTCCTTCTGTGAGAGAAAAGTACCCTGTTTTACATACCTGAGGTAATGTGAAAACTCTCGTGTCATCTATTTTCAAAAAATATAGATAAAGATTCCAGTAGTTAGTTACCTTTGTTTTAAAATTCCAAGCAGTAAAATTGGTCCTTTAAAGTAATGTTAAAATAATTCATATCATAGTAGATGCTTTGAGAGATTTGGCTGTAACAGTATCAGTCTTTTGTTTCTTCTTTTTGACATCTGTCCACACATTTGTTTCTTTTGTTCTCTTGAGAGAAGGTGACATCCAATCCATATCTTCTGGTAAAGTAATCACATTATAAGTTTTAATAAATGAAGAGGCTTCCTCTAAGTCAATAAAAGTCCACATCTCGTTGGCATACAGTATTTTTATCTTAGCTGGATATGCAAGTTGTGCCTTGATGTTATTTTGTTTCAGAAACTTTATCACACTTTTTTCCTTTGTTCCATTATTCTAGATGAATAGTCGTTATCAAATCTTATCAGACTCTGTTTATATTTTAGAGGTGCCTTCCTCCAAGCAGATCTTAAGTCCAAGTATGAAAGAAATTTGATAATTATTGACCTAGGAGGAGAGTTTGGGTTAGTGGCAGGTTTCCCAAGAGCTCTGTGTGCCCTTTCAATGCCAAAGGAAAGTCCTTCTTTTAAATTTAAAAAGTCAGGGATCCAGCTTGATAAAAAGATCATGCCTACTAAACCTGGTTGACTTCTTCGAGACAGTCACCAAGGCCATAGATGAGTGGAAGGTAGTTCACACAGCCTACCTTGACCTCGCCAAGTCTTTTGACACCATTCCCCACTCAGGAATTATAGAAAAACCCACCAGCCTGAACATAAACCCCTACGTCATGAGATGGGTTGTCATCTGGCTTACAGACAGAACTCACACAGTAAGAATAGTGGGCTCCAGGTCCAACTCTAAACCAGTCACAAGTGGTGTCCCACAAGGTTCGGTCCTGGGACCCCTACTGTTCGGCATATACCTCTCAGAAGTGCAGGCAAACACAGGAGGACTAGGGCTAACCAAGTTCGCCAATGACTGCAAACTGGGAGCCATAACTAACTCTCCGGCTGACACGGACATTCTCCAAAAGGGCCTTACTGAGACAGATACCTGGTGTCAAAGTCATGGTCTCAAGCTAAATGCCAAAAAATGCATAGTCATCCCGTTTGGGAAAAACAAAACACCCATGGATTACCACATAGGTGGCAGCCCCCTTAATACAGAAGAGGTAATAAGAGATCTGGGGACCCAGGTAGATAGTAATCTCTCCTTTGACAATCATATTGCCAAAATAGTTAAGAAATCCTTCTATGTAGCCCATCTAATTACTAAAGGGTTCACATCTAGAAATAAAGAGGTTATAGTGCCCCTCTACTCGTCACTCATCAGACCCATCAGAGAGTGCAATGCCCTATTTGGGATGTACCTCACAAGACACTTCCAACAGCTGGAAAGACCACAAAAGTACCTCACCAAGAGGATTACTGGCCTCAAACATATCGCTTACTCAGAGGTGATCTCTGCCTCACTTACAAAGCCATGTCCAACTCAGAACTGATGGACATGCTCCACCTAAAGAAATCAAAGTCACTGCGAGCCACTCGCTCTAGTGAGCTAAACCTTGCCACAACAATAAATAGAACATGCTGGAGGGATAGATTCCTGCCACAGAGACTCCCCATGCTTTGGAACTAAAATCCTAACTACATTAGGCAGAGCCCCTCACTAACACTCTTCAAGAGAAACCTTGACGAGTGGATGGGTAACAGAAAATACACCCTGGGATCACTTCATTGGCTCTTCTTGACAGAGGCTCAGTTAATTAATCAATGAGGTGGTGAAAGCTGACACACTCTGGCTAGGCTTATAAATGCCCTTGGGCAGATAGCCTAGTACCTACCTATGAACCTATGATCCTATAAAAGGAAATAATCCTCTCACCTTCTGTGTTTTCAGGTAATCCGAAAATCCTGATGTTATTTCTCCTCTCCCTATTTTCCATGTCATCTACTTTATGAACCAACCAAGTATTTTGTTTAAGAAGCAGTTATTTCTGTGTTTCTTCTTCCTTACATCTGCTTTCTAAGTCATTTAGAGAAACCTCTATTTCTGTTACCGTTGTCTGGGGTTGTTGTAGCATTTCCTTGAGGGTGTCAGCCTGATTTTGACTGCTTGTTTTAAGATTTTTCCAGGTTCTCTTTAAAATCATCCATATTCAAAGACAACTCCTGTAGGGTAGATGCCATCTGTTGTAGTTCCTTCTTTAAGGCAGCATCCTGGTGAGAATTCTTTTAGTTGCTCATTTTAACAAGTGAATATATCTCCAAGCTTTTTGACAGGAAATTATTTGTAAAACTTGGAAACGCTAATGAATGGATGAAAACTTAATAAAAGTAATACCGGCTTGCTGGAATTCGGCAATAAAGGTTCCACAGATCCTCCGATGTTCACCACTTAATATTATTTCACAACAACACTGCACACAGGTCTACATGAAACGAAACAACATTAAACCATAAAACGAAAAGTTTAGCGCTTTCATCTGCTTAAAGCAGACTTCCTCAGAACAGTTCTTATTTACACATCCTCAGTATTTAAACATCATTTGGCGCCAAAACCAGTTGTGAAATCTTTAAATTTAAAGGCATATACATAATTAAATTGCACTCTCTCCATATTAAAATTTATATTTGTACTAGGGATTCAAAACTTTTCATATTCAATTTTGTTAAATACTTCTGTTAAGACTTCTATAATAATATGTTCTTTAAAACCATAAATAAATATATACAACAACATAATGTATATACTTTAAAAATCTCCTTATAAATACTATGCATTGTAATAATTAATAATTAATAATTATTAATAATTATTGCATTGTGAATGCAATACTAAAAATATAAATATAATATATGACTATGTTAAAAATTATTTAAAATTGTGCAATAGTACTGTTCCTTTGCATTAAATGCTGTCTATTGTATAAAAGGTGTTATGTCATAGCATAAAAACACTACTAAAATCTAGGTGTCTACCTACCTATGCATCATGTTTTTAAAAAGGCTTAATACTAATAAAATCATTCAATCCAGGTTTTCTTGTTGCATCAGTGAGCATTTGCCACCAACTTTCTTCTTTACGCTAAGTTATTCTTCCAATCTCCTCCTCTGGGATTCAAAATTTCCTGATCTATGATAGAGAATAAGAAAGAATGGGTATCCCCTGTTTCTTTGATGTGTCTATATAGGCGTTCTTCTGATCTTTGGTTTTAATTCTATAATAATGTTCGTATATCCGCTTGTTTAACTTTCTTTCTGTCTTCCCTATGTAGAAAGCTGGACAGGATTTACATAGAGCTATATATACTACCTGTTTGGTATGACAACATCCTCCTTTGCTCTTGATCTTATTATAGTTCGCATTTTCTAAACTTATAAGAGATGTTGTGTAGATGTATTGACATTGGGAACAATTCCCACATTTTCTAGTGTGTGTGTCTGAATTCTTATTGTTTATTTCTTTTCCACCTGTCTTCTCCAATAATTTCTTAATGTTAGGGCTGTTCTATATACTATGGTAGGTGTATTCCTAACTTTCTCTAGTACCTTCATTTACTGTGATTATGTCCCAACATCTTTCCACAATTTCTTTTATATTATTCACATAAGGTGAATAGGTCAACACACATACTCTTCCTTCCTTATAAATCTTATTCACATCCTTTCGAGTAGAACTTCTGGTCTGCCTAGAAGTGGGATGTATTTATTCTGATTCCATTCAGAGCTTACATATTTGATAGTATCATTCAATATCTCTGTCGGGTATCCTCTATCCTTAAATAATGTGTATATGAAGGTCATCTCACTTTCCATGTCATTATAAGTTGATGACATTCTTGCTCCTCTTATGCACTGTCCTTTTACAATGTTTTGAAAACATATTTCGGTGATTGCTACTATAATAAATATAGTCGTTGGAAAATGTTGTTTTCTATGCACTTTAGATGCATATCCATCATCTTTCTTATAAATATATGTATCCAAGTACGCAATACCATTTTCACTTATACTGCGTAAATTTTAAAAATTCAGTGGTGGTATTGATATAATCTAAAAATTTAAATATGTCTGCCTTATCTCCTTCCATAAAATAAAAATATCATCTAAAACCTGGCATAAAATATTATATTGTCCTTGTATATACTGTTCATTACATGTGTCTTCTCCCATTCCAACATTACTAGGTTAGCAAATATGGGTGCACATGATGCACCCATAGCCACTCCCTTTTTCTGTCTGTATATCTCACCTTCAAATGATATGTAATTGTGGTCTAAAATTAATGACATCATGTCCATAACAGTTACTATTTTGTCCCATGATAACTCTGAATATGTTCTCAGGCTATTGCAGAAATATTCTAGTCCTTCTTCCTTGGGTATACTAGAAAATAAATCACAGACGTCTATCGTCACAAATAAATACTCTTTATTACATACCTGTGGAGTTAATTTTCTTAAAAAATCCCAAGAGTCAATCATCAAATGTGATATGTTTTTATAGATATTTTTCACCCATTTGTCAATAGTATGTCCGATATTGAATGTCTTTGATTTTGATCCTGATATTATGGGTCTGAAGGGTGGTTGGGATATAGATTTGTGTATCTTGAATGCCACAATATGGGCCATCATAGGATGTTCAGTCCGTATAAAATCGTACACTTCTTTAGTTATTCTATTGTCCAATAGATATTCTTCAATATACAAATCAATACATCTATATCCTATATTAACTTGATTCCAAGATATTGTTTCATAATTGTCTGATACATTTAATATACTATGTATGGCTGCTTTGTATTCATGTTGTGGGTATATAACCACCCCTCCCCCTTTATCTGGTCTCATTATTCTGATCTCAGCGTTCTTAATAAGAATATTCAAACATTCTCTTTCTTTTGTATTTAAATTGTCTTTTATTTCATTACTGTTTTGTTTCTTCTTTCTGACATTCCTGTTAAACTTGTATATTTCATGACATGCCATACTCTCATATTGGCTTATAATAGGGTTGCTTGTAGGAATATAGCAACTTTTTTTCTTTAATACCCTTGCTGCTTCGGGTTTTTCTAATCCACTTTCTTCAAATTGCATGGCTAGATTTAACTTTCTGCAAAATAACTTAATGTCTTTGATGCTCTCTACTAGTCTAAAGCTTGAATTGGGTATAAATTTCATGCCTTTGGCCAGCAAAGTATAAAACTCTTCCTTCACTATAAATTCTGAATAATTATATACATTAAAACCTTTAAAAGTGCTCATAATCTGCATACTATGAGTTGTCTCTCTATTGTAAGCTTCTTCATACTTGGGAGATTCTTTACAGTATTCATGCATAACTTTCTTGCATGTGGATGCATGTGCTTTTATTTTGTCTCTGTCAATTATGTCTTGTTGTATGTGTTCTGATGATATGGGGTTTTCCTGTATGTTGGATGATACCTTCCCCCCTGAAAATTTTCTTTGTAATCATCTCTCCCTTCTCTTTCACTATACTTCTTTTCAATGTGTGTTGGCTTTCTATCTGATGGCCAAATATATGCCTTGTTTGCTTTATAAGCTTCCACATCCCTATCAAGCTTGCCATGTTTCCTAGTGTACACACTCTGTGCCTGTTTGTCTGCCTGGTAGAATTGTTTGTTATATAATTCTTTCCAAGTATCAAATTCATTGTGTAATAAAATACTCTGGTTAATGATTTCTACTTCATGTATCAGGTTCGAAATTCTTTCATCATTGTGTTGTATTATTAAATTCATATATTTCATCCCAAAATCATCAAATAAATTATTAAATTCAAACTTAACTTGATCATTATATATTAATCCCATTGGTAATTTAAAAAATCTCATTCCCTTTGGTACAACTTGAATATTAATAAATTTGTGGAGATATGCATTATCCACCTTTAAATTCCTTATAACAGTTAGCTTTTTGCCAAAATTGTAAATCATTTCTTTGATAGAATTACTGTCATTTACCACTAGAGGTCGTGGTGTTTTATATACAGTATCAAAATCATATTCATTGTTTATAAACTCATTAAAATCATCATTCACATTTACTTTCATATTAACTGTGTCTTTATATCTAATGCCCTTTTTGTTATTGGTCTCATTAACAATAGTGGGTTGATTAGGGCTAGAAACTGTTTTTTTGAAAAAAGTACCTTTTGTTATGCCCTTATCTCTGTTTCCAGTAGTCGCATAGGTTTTCAGCACTGATTGTGCTTTAGGTATCGCTCCGTTCCTCTCAATGTCCCTGCGATCTTGTAACATACTAAAATCAAACGTGAAATCTTTTTCTGGTGTTATTACAAACTTATCTTCTGTTTGTGCCATTTCCAATGATGCTCTGCACGTATCCGATAAGGATACAGCAGGACTAGGTTGACCATTTGGTATCTCCGTATCGCTGTTAGAGTTAACAGTTAGCATTATTTCTTTTTTGGAGCAACTGTGCAAATTAGCGTTTGACTGATGTACTTGCTCCAAATGTTTGTCTGGCGCCACCATGTTTAAATCCATAAGACACTGAAACATGTTTGAGAGTTTCCTCATCTCGGCGTGTAAACCTGTGACTTCCGCTCGCAACTGGGAGAGTTCATTCACTTCAGGGCTCTTCTGTGTGTCCTCACCGGTACCAGCCATGCCAGCAATAGCAACTTGGAAATGCTAATGAATGGATGAAAACTTGATAAAAGTAATACCGGCTTGCTGGAATTCGGCAATAAAGGTTCCACAGATCCTCCGATGTTCACCACTTAATATTATTTCACAACAACACTGCACACAGGTCTACATGAAACGAAACAACATTAAACCATAAAACGAAAAGTTTAGCGCTTTCATCTGCTTAAAGCAGACTTCCTCAGAACAGTTCTTATTTACACATCCTCAGTATTTAAACATCATTTGGCGCCAAAACCAGTTGTGAAATCTTTAAATTTAAAGGCATATACATAATTAAATTGCACTCTCTCCATATTAAAATTTATATTTGTACTAGGGATTCAAAACTTTTCATATTCAATTTTGTTAAATACTTCTGTTAAGACTTCTATAATAATATGTTCTTTAAAACCATAAATAAATATATACAACAACATAATGTATATACTTTAAAAATCTCCTTATAAATACTATGCATTGTAATAATTAATAATTAATAATTATTAATAATTATTGCATTGAATGCAATACTAAAAATATAAATATAATATATGACTATGTTAAAAATTATTTAAAATTGTGCAATAGTACTGTTCCTTTGCATTAAATGCTGTCTATTGTATAAAAGGTGTTATGTCATAGCATAAAAACACTACTAAAATCTAGGTGTCTACCTACCTATGCATCATGTTTTTAAAAAAGGCTTAATACTAATAAAATCATTCAATCCAGGTTTTCTTGTTGCATCAGTGAGCATTTGCCACCAACTTTCTTTACACGCTAAGTTATTCTTCCAATCTCCTCCTCTGGGATTCAAAATTTCCTGATCTATGATAGAGAATAAGAAAGAATGGGTATCCCCTGTTTCTTTGATGTGTCTATATAGGGCGTTCTTCTGATCTTTGGTTTTAATTCTATAATAATGTTCGTATATCCGCTTGTTTAACTTTCTTTCTGTCTTCCCTATGTAGAAAGCTGGACAGGATTTACATAGAGCTATATATACTACCTGTTTGGTATGACAACATCCTCCTTTGCTCTTGATCTTATTATAGTTCGCATTTTCTAAACTTATAAGAGATGTTGTGTAGATGTATTGACATTGGGAACAATTCCCACATTTTCTAGTGTGTGTGTCTGAATTCTTATTGTTTATTTCTTTTCCACCTGTCTTCTCCAATAATTTCTTAATGTTAGGGGCTGTTCTATATACTATGGTAGGTGTATTCCCTAACTTTTCTCTAGTACCTTCATTTACTGTGATTATGTCCCAACATCTTTCCACAATTTCTTTTATATTATTCACATAAGGTGAATAGGTCAACACACATACTCTTCCTTCCTTATAAATCTTATTCACATCCTTTTCGAGTAGAACTTCTGGTCTGCCTAGAAGTGGGATGTATTTACGATTCCATTCAGAGCTTACATATTTGATAGTATCATTCAATATCTCTGTCGGGTATCCTCTATCCTTAAATAATGTGTATATGAAGGTCATCTCACTTTCCATGTCATTATAAGTTGATGACATTCTTGCTCCTCTTATGCACTGTCCTTTTACAATGTTTTTGAAAACATATTTCGGGTGATTGCTACTATAATAAATATAGTCGTTGGAAAATGTTGTTTTTCTATGCACTTTAGATGCATATCCATCATCTTTCTTATAAATATATGTATCCAAGTACGCAATACCATTTTCACTTATACTATGCGTAAATTTTAAAAATTCAGTGGTGGTATTGATATAATCTAAAAATTTAAATATGTCTGCCTTATCTCCCTTCCATAAAATAAAAATATCATCTAAAAACCTGGCATAAAATATTATATTGTCCTTGTATATACTGTTCATTACATGTGTCTTCTCCCATTCCAACATTACTAGGTTCGCAAATATGGGTGCACATGATGCACCCATAGCCACTCCCTTTTTCTGTCTGTATATCTCACCTTCAAATGATATGTAATTGTGGTCTAAAATTAATGACATCATGTCCATAACAGTTACTATTTTGTCCCATGATAACTCTGAATATGTTCTCAGGCTATTGCAGAAATATTCTAGTCCTTCTTCCTTGGGTATACTAGAAAATAAATCACAGACGTCTATCGTCACAAATAAATACTCTTTATTACATACCTGTGGAGTTAATTTTCTTAAAAAATCCCAAGAGTCAATCATCAAATGTGGTATGTTTTATAGATATTTTTCACCCATTTGTCAATAGTATGTCCGATATTGAATGTCTTTGATTTTGATCCTGATATTATGGGTCTGAAGGGTGGTTGGGATATAGATTTGTGTATCTTCGGAATGCCCACAATATGGGCCATCATAGGATGTTCAGTCCGTATAAAATCGTACACTTCTTTAGTTATTCTATTGTCCAATAGATATTCTTCAATATACAAATCAATACGTCTATATCCTATATTAACTTGATTCCAAGATATTGTTTCATAATTGTCTGATACATTTAATATACTATGTATGGCTGCTTTGTATTCATGTTGTGGGTATATAACCACCCCTCCCCCTTTATCTGGTCTCATTATTCTGATCTCAGCGTTCTTAATAAGAATATTCAAACATTCTCTCTCTTTTGTATTTAAATTGTCTTTTATTTCATTACTGTTTTGTTTCTTCTTTCTGACATTCCTGTTAAACTTGTATATTTCATGACATGCCATACTCTCATATTGGCTTATAATAGGGTTGCTTGTAGGAATATAGCAACTTTTTTTCTTTAATACCCTTGCTGCTTGGTTTTCTAATCCACTTTCTTCAAATTGCATGGCTAGATTTAACTTTCTGCAAAATAACTTAATGTCTTTGATGCTCTCTACTAGTCTAAAGCTTGAATTGGGTATAAATTTCATGCCTTTGGCCAGCAAAGTATAAAACTCTTCCTTCACTATAAATTCTGAATAATTATATACATTAAAACCTTTAAAAGTGCTCATAATCTGCATACTATGAGTTGTCTCTCTATTGTAAGCTTCTTCATACTTGGGAGATTCTTTACAGTATTCATGCATAACTTTCTTGCATGTGGATGCATGTGCTTTTATTTTGTCTCTGTCAATTATGTCTTGTTGTATGTGTTCTGATGATATGGGGTTTTCCTGTATGTTGGATGATACCTTCCCCCCTGAAAATTTTCTTTGTAATCATCTCTCCCTTCTCTTTCACTATACTTCTTTTCAATGTGTGTTGGCTTTCTATCTGATGGCCAAATATATGCCTTGTTTGCTTTATAAGCTTCCACATCCCTATCAAGCTTGCCATGTTTCCTAGTGTACACACTCTGTGCCTGTTTGTCTGCCTGGTAGAATTGTTTGTTATATAATTCTTTCCAAGTATCAAATTCATTGTGTAATAAAATACTCTGGTTAATGATTTCTACTTCATGTATCAGGTTCGAAATTCTTTCATCATTGTGTTGTATTATTAAATTCATATATTTCATCCCAAAATCATCAAATAAATTATTAAATTCAAACTTAACTTGATCATTATATATTAATCCCATTGGTAATTTAAAAAATCTCATTCCCTTTGGTACAACTTGAATATTAATACATTTGTGGAGATATGCATTATCCACCTTTAAATTCCTTATAACAGTTAGCTTTTTGCCAAAATTGTAAATCATTTCTTTGATAGAATTACTGTCATTTACCACTAGAGGTCGTGGTGTTTTATATACAGTATCAAAATCATATTCATTGTTTATAAACTCATTAAAATCATCATTCACATTTACTTTCATATTAACTGTGTCTTTATATCTAATGCCCTTTTTGTTATTGGTCCCATTAACAATTGTGGGTTGATTAGGGCTAGAAACTGTTTTTTTGAAAAAAGTACCTTTTGTTATGCCCTTATCTCTGTTTCCAGTAGTCGCATAGGTTTTCAGCACTGATTGTGCCTTAGGTATCGCTCCGTTCCTCTCAATGTCCCTGCGATCTTGTAACATACTAAAATCAAACGTGAAATCTTTTCTGGTGTTATTACAAACTTATCTTCAGTTTGTGCCATTTCCAATGACGCTCTGCACGTATCCGATAAGGAAATAGCAGGACTGGGTTGGCCATTTGGTATGTCCGTATCGCTGTTGGAGTTAACAGTTAGCATTATTTCTTTTTTGGAGCAACAGTGCAAATTAGCGTTTGACTGATGTACTTGCTCCAAATGTTTGTCTGGCGCCACCATGTTTAAATCCATAAGACACTGAAACATGTTTGAGAGTTTCCTCATCTCGGCGTGTAAACCTGTGACTTCCGCTCGCAACTGGGAGAGTTCATTCACTTCAGGGCTCTTCTGTGTGTCCTCACCGGTACCAGCCATGCCAGCAATAGCAACTTGGAAACGCTAATGAATGGATGAAAACTTGATAAAAGTAATACCGGCTTGCTGGAATTCGGCAATAAAGGTTCCACAGATCCTCCGATGTTCACCACTTAATATTATTTCACAACAACACTGCACACAGGTCTACATGAAACGAAACAACATTAAACCATAAAACGAAAAGTTTAGCGCTTTCATCTGCTTAAAGCAGACTTCCTCAGAACAGTTCTTATTTACACATCCTCAGTATTTAAACATCATTTGGCGCCAAAACCAGTTGTGAAATCTTTAAATTTAAAGGCATATACATAATTAAATTGCACTCTCTCCATATTAAAATTTATATTTGTACTAGGGATTCAAAACTTTTCATATTCAATTTTGTTAAATACTTCTGTTAAGACTTCTATAATAATATGTTCTTTAAAACCATAAATAAATATATACAACAACATAATGTATATACTTTAAAAATCTCCTTATAAATACTATGCATTGTAATAATTAATAATTAATAATTATTAATAATTATTGCATTGTGAATGCAATACTAAAAATATAAATATAATATATGACTATGTTAAAAATTATTTAAAATTGTGCAATAGTACTGTTCCTTTGCATTAAATGCTGTCTATTGTATAAAAGGTGTTATGTCATAGCATAAAAACACTACTAAAATCTAGGTGTCTACCTACCTATGCATCATGTTTTTAAAAAAGGCTTAATACTAATAAAATCATTCAATCCAGGTTTTCTTGTTGCATCAGTGAGCATTTGCCACCAACTTTCTTTACACGCTAAGTTATTCTTCCCATCTCCTCCTCTGGGATTCAAAATTTCCTGATCTATGATAGAGAATAAGAAAGAATGGGTATCCCCTGTTTCTTTGATGTGTCTATATAGGGCGTTCTTCTGATCTTTGGTTTTAATTCTATAATAATGTTCGTATATCCGCTTGTTTAACTTTCTTTCTGTCTTCCCTATGTAGAAAGCTGGACAGGATTTACATAGAGCTATATATACTACCTGTTTGGTATGACAACATCCTCCTTTGCTCTTGATCTTATTATAGTTCGCATTTTCTAAACTTATAAGAGATGTTGTGTAGATGTATTGACATTGGGAACAATTCCCACATTTTCTAGTGTGTGTGTCTGAATTCTTATTGTTTATTTCTTTTCCACCTGTCTTCTCCAATAATTTCTTAATGTTAGGGGCTGTTCTATATACTATGGTAGGTGTATTCCTAACTTTTCTCTAGTACCTTCATTTACTGTGATTATGTCCCAACATCTTTCCACAATTTCTTTTATATTATTCACATAAGGTGAATAGGTCAACACACATACTCTTCCTTCCTTATAAATCTTATTCACATCCTTTTCGAGTAGAACTTCTGGTCTGCCTAGAAGTGGGATGTATTTACGATTCCATTCAGAGCTTACATATTTGATAGTATCATTCAATATCTCTGTCGGGTATCCTCTATCCTTAAATAATGTGTATATGAAGGTCATCTCACTTTCCATGTCATTATAAGTTGATGACATTCTTGCTCCTCTTATGCACTGTCCTTTTACAATGTTTTTGAAAACATATTTCGGGTGATTGCTACTATAATAAATATAGTCGTTGGAAAATGTTGTTTTCTATGCACTTTAGATGCATATCCATCATCTTTCTTATAAATATATGTATCCAAGTACGCAATACCATTTTCACTTATACTATGCGTAAATTTTAAAAATTCAGTGGTGGTATTGATATAATCTAAAAATTTAAATATGTCTGCCTTATCTCCCTTCCATAAAATAAAAATATCATCTAAAAACCTGGCATAAAATATTATATTGTCCTTGTATATACTGTTCATTACATGTGTCTTCTCCCATTCCAACATTACTAGGTTTACAAATATGGGTGCACATGATGCACCCATAGCCACTCCCTTTTTCTGTCTGTATATCTCACCTTCAAATGATATGTAATTGTGGTCTAAAATTAATGACATCATGTCCATAACAGTTACTATTTTGTCCCATGATAACTCTGAATATGTTCTCAGGCTATTGCAGAAATATTCTAGTCCTTCTTCCTTGGGTATACTAGAAAATAAATCACAGACGTCTATCGTCACAAATAAATACTCTTTATTACATACCTGTGGAGTTAATTTTCTTAAAAAATCCCAAGAGTCAATCATCAAATGTGGTAT
Source organism: Protopterus annectens (assembly GCF_019279795.1). Taxonomy (NCBI): domain Eukaryota; kingdom Metazoa; phylum Chordata; order Ceratodontiformes; family Protopteridae; genus Protopterus; species Protopterus annectens. The sequence goes on from NC_056733.1 coordinate 503,507,810, forward strand.
GTTTTTATAGATATTTTTCACCCATTTGTCAATAGTATGTCCGATATTGAATGTCTTTGATTTTGATCCTGATATTATGGGTCTGAAGGGTGGTTGGGATATAGATTTGTGTATCTTCGGAATGCCCACAATATGGGCCATCATAGGATGTTCAGTCCGTATAAAATCGTACACTTCTTTAGTTATTCTATTGTCCAATAGATATTCTTCAATATACAAATCAATACGTCTATATCCTATATTAACTTGATTCCAAGATATTGTTTCATAATTGTCTGATACATTTAATATACTATGTATGGCTGCTTTGTATTCATGTTGTGGGTATATAACCACCCCTCCCCCTTTATCTGGTCTCATTATTCTGATCTCAGCGTTCTTAATAAGAATATTCAAACATTCTCTCTCTTTTGTATTTAAATTGTCTTTTATTTCATTACTGTTTTGTTTCTTCTTTCTGACATTCCTGTTAAACTTGTATATTTCATGACATGCCATACTCTCATATTGGCTTATAATAGGGTTGCTTGTAGGAATATAGCAACTTTTTTTCTTTAATACCCTTGCTGCTTCGGGTTTTTCTAATCCACTTTCTTCAAATTGCATGGCTAGATTTAACTTTCTGCAAAATAACTTAATGTCTTTGATGCTCTCTACTAGTCTAAAGCTTGAATTGGGTATAAATTTCATGCCTTTGGCCAGCAAAGTATAAAACTCTTCCTTCACTATAAATTCTGAATAATTATATACATTAAAACCTTTAAAAGTGCTCATAATCTGCATACTATGAGTTGTCTCTCTATTGTAAGCTTCTTCATACTTGGGAGATTCTTTACAGTATTCATGCATAACTTTCTTGCATGTGGATGCATGTGCTTTTATTTTGTCTCTGTCAATTATGTCTTGTTGTATGTGTTCTGATGATATGGGGTTTTCCTGTATGTTGGATGATACCTTCCCCCCTGAAAATTTTCTTTGTAATCATCTCTCCCTTCTCTTTCACTATACTTCTTTTCAATGTGTGTTGGCTTTCTATCTGATGGCCAAATATATGCCTTGTTTGCTTTATAAGCTTCCACATCCCTATCAAGCTTGCCATGTTTCCTAGTGTACACACTCTGTGCCTGTTTGTCTGCCTGGTAGAATTGTTTGTTATATAATTCTTTCCAAGTATCAAATTCATTGTGTAATAAAATACTCTGGTTAATGATTTCTACTTCATGTATCAGGTTCAAATTCTTTCATCATTGTGTTGTATTATTAAATTCATATATTTCATCCCAAAATCATCAAATAAATTATTAAATTCAAACTTAACTTGATCATTATATATTAATCCCATTGGTAATTTAAAAAATCTCATTCCCTTTGGTACAACTTGAATATTAATACATTTGTGGAGATATGCATTATCCACCTTTAAATTCCTTATAACAGTTAGCTTTTTGCCAAAATTGTAAATCATTTCTTTGATAGAATTACTGTCATTTACCACTAGAGGTCGTGGTGTTTTATATACAGTATCAAAATCATATTCATTGTTTATAAACTCATTAAAATCATCATTCACATTTACTTTCATATTAACTGTGTCTTTATATCTAATGCCCTTTTGTTATTGGTCCCATTAACAATTGTGGGTTGATTAGGGCTAGAAACTGTTTTTTTGAAAAAAGTACCTTTTGTTATGCCCTTATCTCTGTTTCCAGTAGTCGCATAGGTTTTCAGCACTGATTGTGCCTTAGGTATCGCTCCGTTCCTCTCAATGTCCCTGCGATCTTGTAACATACTAAAATCAAACGTGAAATCTTTTTCTGGTGTTATTACAAACTTATCTTCAGTTTGTGCCATTTCCAATGACGCCTGCACGTATCCGATAAGGAAATAGCAGGACTGGGTTGGCCATTTGGTATGTCCGTATCGCTGTTGGAGTTAACAGTTAGCATTATTTCTTTTTTGGAGCAACAGTGCAAATTAGCGTTTGACTGATGTACTTGCTCCAAATGTTTGTCTGGCGCCACCATGTTTAAATCCATAAGACACTGAAACATGTTTGAGAGTTTCCTCATCTCGGCGTGTAAACCTGTGACTTCCGCTCGCAACTGGGAGAGTTCATTCACTTCAGGGCTCTTCTGTGTGTCCTCACCGGTACCAGCCATGCCAGCAATAGCAACTTGGAAACGCTAATGAATGGATGAAAACTTGATAAAAGTAATACCGGCTTGCTGGAATTCGGCAATAAAGGTTCCACAGATCCTCCGATGTTCACCACTTAATATTATTTCACAACAACACTGCACACAGGTCTACATGAAACGAAACAACATTAAACCATAAAACGAAAAGTTTAGCGCTTTCATCTGCTTAAAGCAGACTTCCTCAGAACAGTTCTTATTTACACATCCTCAGTATTTAAACATCATTTGGAGCCAAAACCAGTTGTGAAATCTTTAAATTTAAAGGCATATACATAATTAAATTGCACTCTCTCCATATTAAAATTTATATTTGTACTAGGGATTCAAAACTTTTCATATTCAATTTTGTTAAATACTTCTGTTAAGACTTCTATAATAATATGTTCTTTAAAACCATAAATAAATATATACAACAACATAATGTATATACTTTAAAAAATCTCCTTATAAATACTATGCATTGTAATAATTAATAATTAATAATTATTAATAATTATTGCATTGTGAATGCAATACTAAAAATATAAATATAATATATGACTATGTTAAAAATTATTTAAAATTATGCAATAGTACTGTTCCTTTGCATTAAATGCTGTCTATTGTATAAAAGGTGTTATGTCATAGCATAAAAACACTACTAAAATCTAGGTGTCTACCTACCTATGCATCATGTTTTTAAAAGGCTTAATACTAATAAAATCATTCAATCCAGGTTTTCTTGTTGCATCAGTGAGCATTTGCCACCAACTTTCTTTACACGCTAAGTTATTCTTCCCATCTCCTCCTCTGGGATTCAAAATTTCCTGATCTATGATAGAGAATAAGAAAGAATGGGTATCCCCTGTTTCTTTGATGTGTCTATATAGGGCGTTCTTCTGATCTTTGGTTTTAATTCTATAATAATGTTCGTATATCCGCTTGTTTAACTTTCTTTCTGTCTTCCCTATGTAGAAAGCTGGACAGGATTTACATAGAGCTATATATACTACCTGTTTGGTATGACAACATCCTCCTTTGCTCTTGATCTTATTATAGTTCGCATTTTCTAAACTTATAAGAGATGTTGTGTAGATGTATTGACATTGGGAACAATTCCCACATTTTCTAGTGTGTGTGTCTGAATTCTTATTGTTTATTTCTTTTCCACCTGTCTTCTCCAATAATTTCTTAATGTTAGGGGCTGTTCTATATACTATGGTAGGTGTATTCCTAACTTTTCTCTAGTACCTTCATTTACTGTGATTATGTCCCAACATCTTTCCACAATTTTTTTTTTTTTTTTTTTTTTTTTTTTTTTTTTTTTTTTTTTTATTATTCACATAAGGTGAATAGGTCAACACACATACTCTTCCTTCCTTATAAATCTTATTCACATCCTTTTCGAGTAGAACTTCTGGTCTGCCTAGAAGTGGGATGTATTTACGATTCCATTCAGAGCTTACATATTTGATAGTATCATTCAATATCTCTGTCGGGTAATGTTGGAATGGGAGAAGACACATGTAATGAACAGTATATACAAGGACAATATAATATTTTATGCCAGGTTTTTAGATGATTTTTATTTTATGGAAGGGATATAAGGCAGACATATTTAAATTTTTAGATTATATCAATACCACCACTGAATTTTTAAAATTTACGCATAGTATAAGTGAAAATGGTATTGCGTACTTGGATACATATATTTATAAGAAAGATGATGGATATGCATCTAAAGTGCATAGAAAAACAACATTTTCCAACGACTATATTTATTATAGTAGCAATCACCCGAAATATGTTTTCAAAAACATTGTAAAAGGACAGTGCATAAGAGGAGCAAGAATGTCATCAACTTATAATGACATGGAAAGTGAGATGACCTTCATATACACATTATTTAAGGATAGAGGATACCCGACAGAGATATTGAATGATACTATCAAATATGTAAGCTCTGAATGGAATCAGAATACATCCCACTTCTAGGCAGACCAGAAGTTCTACTCGAAAAGGATGTGAATAAGATTTATAAGGAAGGAAGAGTATGTGTGTTGACCTATTCACCTTATGTGAATAATATAAAAGAAATTGTGGAAAGATGTTGGGACATAATCACAGTAAATGAAGGTACTAGAGAAAAGTTAGGGAATACACCTACCATAGTATATAGAACAGCCCCTAACATTAAGAAATTATTGGAGAAGACAGGTGGAAAAGAAATAAACAATAAGAATTCAGACACACACACTAGAAAATGTGGGAATTGTTCCCAATGTCAATACATCTACACAACATCTCTTATAAGTTTAGAAAATGCGAACTATAATAAGATCAAGAGCAAAGGAGGATGTTGTCATGCCAAACAGGTAGTATATATAGCTCTATGTAAATCCTGTCCAGCTTTCTACATAGGGAAGACAGAAAGAAAGTTAAACAAGCGGATATACGAACATTATTATAGAATTAAAACCAAAGATCAGAAGAACGCCCTATATAGACACATCAAAGAAACAGGGGATACCCATTCTTTCTTATTCTCTATCATAGATCAGGAAATTTTGAATCCCAGAGGAGGAGATTGGAAGAATAACTTAGCGTGTAAAGAAAGTTGGTGGCAAATGCTCACTGATGCAACAAGAAAACCTGGATTGAATGATTTTATTAGTATTAAGCCTTTTTTAAAAACATGATGCATAGGTAGGTAGACACCTAGATTTTAGTAGTGTTTTTATGCTATGACATAACACCTTTATACAATAGACAGCATTTAATGCAAAGGAACAGTACTATTGCACAATTTTAAATAATTTTTAACATAGTCATATATTATATTTATATTTTTAGTATTGCATTCACAATGCAATAATTATTAATAATTATTAATTATTAATTATTACAATGCATAGTATTTATAAGGAGATTTTTAAAGTATATACATTATGTTGTTGTATATATTTATTTATGGTTTTAAAGAACATATTATTATAGAAGTCTTAACAGAAGTATTTAACAAAATTGAATATGAAAAGTTTTGAATCCCTAGTACAAATATAAATTTTAATATGGAGAGAGTGCAATTTAATTATGTATATGCCTTTAAATTTAAAGATTTCACAACTGGTTTTGGCGCCAAATGATGTTTAAATACTGAGGATGTGTAAATAAGAACTGTTCTGAGGAAGTCTGCTTTAAGCAGATGAAGCGCTAAACTTTTCGTTTTATGGTTTAATGTTGTTTCGTTTCATGTAGACCTGTGTGCAGTGTTGTTGTGAAATAATATTAAGTGGTGAACATCGGAGGATCTGTGGAACCTTTATTGCCGAATTCCAGCAAGCCGGTATTACTTTTATCAAGTTTTCATCCATTCATTAGCGTTTCCAAGTTGCTATTGCTGGCATGGCTGGTACCGTGAGGACACACAGAAGAGCCCTGAAGTGAATGAACTCTCCCCGTTGCGAGCGGAAGTCACAGGTTTACACGCCGAGATGAGGAAACTCTCAAACATGTTTCAGTGTCTTATGGATTTAAACATGGTGGCGCCAGACAAACATTTGGAGCAAGTACATCAGTCAAACGCTAATTTGCACTGTTGCTCCAAAAAAGAAATAATGCTAACTGTTAACTCCAACAGCGATACGGACATACCAAATGGCCAACCCAGTCCTGCTATTTCCTTATCGGATACGTGCAGAGCGTCATTGGAAATGGCACAAACTGAAGATAAGTTTGTAATAACACCAGAAAAAGATTTCACGTTTGATTTTAGTATGTTACAAGATCGCAGGGACATTGAGAGGAACGGAGCGATACCTAAGGCACAATCAGTGCTGAAAACCTATGCGACTACTGGAAACAGAGATAAGGGCATAACAAAAGGTACTTTTTTCAAAAAAACAGTTTCTAGCCCTAATCAACCCACAATTGTTAATGGGACCAATAACAAAAAGGGCATTAGATATAAAGACACAGTTAATATGAAAGTAAATGTGAATGATGATTTTAATGAGTTTATAAACAATGAATATGATTTTGATACTGTATATAAAACACCACGACCTCTAGTGGTAAATGACAGTAATTCTATCAAAGAAATGATTTACAATTTTGGCAAAAAGCTAACTGTTATAAGGAATTTAAAGGTGGATAATGCATATCTCCACAAATGTATTAATATTCAAGTTGTACCAAAGGGAATGAGATTTTTTAAATTACCAATGGGATTAATATATAATGATCAAGTTAAGTTTGAATTTAATAATTTATTTGATGATTTTGGGATGAAATATATGAATTTAATAATACAACACAATGATGAAAGAATTTCGAACCTGATACATGAAGTAGAAATCATTAACCAGAGTATTTTATTACACAATGAATTTGATACTTGGAAAGAATTATATAACAAACAATTCTACCAGGCAGACAAACAGGCACAGAGTGTGTACACTAGGAAACATGGCAAGCTTGATAGGGATGTGGAAGCTTATAAAGCAAACAAGGCATATATTTGGCCATCAGATAGAAAGCCAACACACATTGAAAAGAAGTATAGTGAAAGAGAAGGGAGAGATGATTACAAAGAAAATTTTCAGGGGGGAAGGTATCATCCAACATACAGGAAAACCCCATATCATCAGAACACATACAACAAGACATAATTGACAGAGACAAAATAAAAGCACATGCATCCACATGCAAGAAAGTTATGCATGAATACTGTAAAGAATCTCCCAAGTATGAAGAAGCTTACAATAGAGAGACAACTCATAGTATGCAGATTATGAGCACTTTTAAAGGTTTTAATGTATATAATTATTCAGAATTTATAGTGAAGGAAGAGTTTTATACTTTGCTGGCCAAAGGCATGAAATTTATACCCAATTCAAGCTTTAGACTAGTAGAGAGCATCAAAGACATTAAGTTATTTTGCAGAAAGTTAAATCTAGCCATGCAATTTGAAGAAAGTGGATTAGAAAAACCCGAAGCAGCAAGGGTATTAAAGAAAAAAAGTTGCTATATTCCTACAAGCAACCCTATTATAAGCCAATATGAGAGTATGGCATGTCATGAAATATACAAGTTTAACAGGAATGTCAGAAAGAAGAAACAAAACAGTAATGAAATAAAAGACAATTTAAATACAAAAGAGAGAGAATGTTTGAATATTCTTATTAAGAACGCTGAGATCAGAATAATGAGACCAGATAAAGGGGGAGGGGTGGTTATATACCCACAACATGAATACAAAGCAGCCATACATAGTATATTAAATGTATCAGACAATTATGAAACAATATCTTGGAATCAAGTTAATATAGGATATAGACGTATTGATTTGTATATTGAAGAATATCTATTGGACAATAGAATAACTAAAGAAGTGTACGATTTTATACGGACTGAACATCCTATGATGGCCCATATTGTGGGCATTCCGAAGATACACAAATCTATATCCCAACCACCCTTCAGACCCATAATATCAGGATCAAAATCAAAGACATTCAATATCGGACATACTATTGACAAATGGGTGAAAAATATCTATAAAAACATACCACATTTGATGATTGACTCTTGGGATTTTTTAAGAAAATTAACTCCACAGGTATGTAATAAAGAGTATTTATTTGTGACGATAGACGTCTGTGATTTATTTTCTAGTATACCCAAGGAAGAAGGACTAGAATATTTCTGCAATAGCCTGAGAACATATTCAGAGTTATCATGGGACAAAATAGTAACTGTTATGGACATGATGTCATTAATTTTAGACCACAATTACATATCATTTGAAGGTGAGATATACAGACAGAAAAAGGGAGTGGCTATGGGTGCATCATGTGCACCCATATTTGCGAACCTAGTAATGTTGGAATGGGAGAAGACACATGTAATGAACAGTATATACAAGGACAATATAATATTTTATGCCAGGTTTTTAGATGATATTTTTATTTTATGGAAGGGAGATAAGGCAGACATATTTAAATTTTTAGATTATATCAATACCACCACTGAATTTTTAAAATTTACGCATAGTATAAGTGAAAATGGTATTGCGTACTTGGATACATATATTTATAAGAAAGATGATGGATATGCATCTAAAGTGCATAGAAAAACAACATTTTCCAACGACTATATTTATTATAGTAGCAATCACCCGAAATATGTTTTCAAAAACATTGTAAAAGGACAGTGCATAAGAGGAGCAAGAATGTCATCAACTTATAATGACATGGAAAGTGAGATGACCTTCATATACACATTATTTAAGGATAGAGGATACCCGACAGAGATATTGAATGATACTATCAAATATGTAAGCTCTGAATGGAATCGTAAATACATCCCACTTCTAGGCAGACCAGAAGTTCTACTCGAAAAGGATGTGAATAAGATTTATAAGGAAGGAAGAGTATGTGTGTTGACCTATTCACCTTATGTGAATAATATAAAAGAAATTGTGGAAAGATGTTGGGACATAATCACAGTAAATGAAGGTACTAGAGAAAAATTAGGAATACACCTACCATAGTATATAGAACAGCCCCTAACATTAAGAAATTATTGGAGATGACAGGTGGAAAAGAAATAAACAATAAGAATTCAGACACACACACTAGAAAATGTGGGAATTGTTCCCAATGTCAATACATCTACACAACATCTCTTATAAGTTTAGAAAATGCGAACTATAATAAGATCAAGAGCAAAGGAGGATGTTGTCATACCAAACAGGTAGTATATATAGCTCTATGTAAATCCTGTCCAGCTTTCTACATAGGGAAGACAGAAAGAAAGTTAAACAAGCGGATATACGAACATTATTATAGAATTAAAACCAAAGATCAGAAGAACGCCCTATATAGACACATCAAAGAAAAAGGGGATACCCATTCTTTCTTATTCTCTATCATAGATCAGGAAATTTTGAATCCCAGAGGAGGAGATTGGAAGAATAACTTAGCGTGTAAAGAAAGTTGGTGGCAAATGCTCACTGATGCAACAAGAAAACCTGGATTGAATGATTTTATTAGTATTAAGCCTTTTTTAAAAACATGATGCATAGGTAGGTAGACACCTAGATTTTAGTAGTGTTTTTATGCTATGACATAACACCTTTTATACAATAGACAGCATTTAATGCAAAGGAACAGTACTATTGCACAATTTTAAATAATTTTTAACATAGTCATATATTATATTTATATTTTTAGTATTGCATTCACAATGCAATAATTATTAATAATTATTAATTATTAATTATTACAATGCATAGTATTTATAAGGAGATTTTTTAAAGTATATACATTATGTTGTTGTATATATTTATTTATGGTTTTAAAGAACATATTATTATAGAAGTCTTAACAGAAGTATTTAACAAAATTGAATATGAAAAGTTTTGAATCCCTAGTACAAATATAAATTTTAATATGGAGAGAGTGCAATTTAATTATGTATATGCCTTTAAATTTAAAGATTTCACAACTGGTTTTGGCGCCAAATGATGTTTAAATACTGAGGATGTGTAAATAAGAACTGTTCTGAGGAAGTCTGCTTTAAGCAGATGAAAGCGCTAAACTTTTCGTTTTATGGTTTAATGTTGTTTTGTTTCATGTAGACCTGTGTGCAGTGTTGTTGTGAAATAATATTAAGTGGTGAACATCGGAGGATCTGTGGAACCTTTATTGCCGAATTCCAGCAAGCCGGTATTATTTGTAAAACTTCACCAAAGTTTCTAATTATGTAAGTTAGTCCTTTATCTATAAGATTTTATACTTTGAAGAAAATAAAAGAATACTTTTTCCTCTCTTATTTAACTAGTTATATGGAGCTCTAAAATACTGTTGCTTACCGCCCCTCCAAATCCTGTTATTCTAACAACTTTCTAGAGCAATATTTAAAATCTGTCCCTATTTTGGGTTTACACTTTGTCTATATTTCTTGTATTAAGAGGTTGAGAGGTGCACTGCCTTTTAGCGGGAATAATACACAGCAGCACAATTAAACTTTGTTGTAGTAAGATAAATTATCACAACAGCTGTTCAACAGAGGCAACTAGAATTTAGACAAAAACAGAGAGAGGGAATAGTGTGAGCAAGTAAAAATAGTAACAGTTAAGTCTGTGGGGAGGAGGAAACATTTGTTTGTCCAGATAACCAGTCAGCTTGATGAATGAGATGGGGACATTTCACAGATGACTGTCCTCCATTCTGGTCATCTGGGAATGGTATCAGTCACATTAATGATGCAAAGTAATATGTTACAGAAAGAAGAACTGTAAAAGCATGCTTATTTTTATTACAACTGCTGTTTCCATACAAAGTAATTTTCATCTGAAAAAGACATGTAGCAAGAGTGGAGATGTGGGGGTCAGATGATTCAGATTCCATTGTGCCAGCAGGTGTAAAATGACACTATACAGAGAAAAACACATGCCGTCATATCGGACGTGCTTATCTTGTTACTATTTGCCACAGAACTACTACAGTCTGCAGGTCATATGGCATTTGGAAGTATACATGTCCTGTACTCTTTTTCTACATATTCTGAATAAAACTGACACAGCACATAGCACAAAAATGATAATACTGAGTGCATCAGCATATTACACACAGATGCTAACAGCTGTTATCTATCCAATAAATGCAGTTGCAAGGCTACAGACACAAGATGAGTCAGTTTAGACTGCAAACTTAAAATTTCAGATGACCAAAATGCTAAAAGAAGTTTTTTCACTCTAAGTTTTGGTTAAATCTTACATCACCATAGCCATATAACCCAGACAGTCAAAGATAAAAATGCATACAATGTTTAAATAGGCAGCAAATAGCAGTCTCTTGGTAGAAAACAGGACCAGTGTAGCATGCATGGACTAAATCCAAATTCTGTAGGCATTCACACAGGAGGTACCAGGTATCAGTGCAAGAAAGCAGACAGGCACTATATCACACCTAGAAGACATGACTCTCGTGATACTCTTATAGTGTCACTATACTCCAATTTGAATTGGAAAGTCCACATTAGGTAGATACCTATATTTGCATGACCCTGAAATAACTGACCCTGACAGAAAATTCTTATTGTTTTTTTTTGGGGGGGTGCAACCTTAGTCTTAACAGTATTAGAATAACAAATGCAGCATTTAAAACCCCCTGTAGGTATGCAATTACTTATTTTGGTAGCAGCAAAATGTTGCATCTGCCAAATGCATGTCTTTTAGTTCATATGCAGTAAATCTGGCAGTTAGCATAGAGAATCAAACCTATGATCTGCTTCATGTAGCCCAGTGTTTGATTCCCTCAATCTCCATTTACCTACTGAGTGACTCCGAGCAAGTCACTTAACCATATAGTGTACCCAAGTGGACAGTATACAAAATGTGGAACATCCAGAACCATAGCTGAACATTTTTTAAGTGAACAGATAAATCCAAAATAAGTTTTTACATTATCATAGGCTTCATCGAGTTCAGTTAATCATGATAATGAAATACTTAAATATGGAATAAAACAGCATGACCTATGTAAAATTCACTAAAACATTTATAGGTTCATACATTCATAGGTAGGTACTAGGCTATCGGCCCAAGGGCCTAAGTAAGCCTAGCCAACAAGGTTCCCTGGCTTACGCCACCCAAGAAAGTTCATTTCCTGTGCCCCCATCGAGCAGAGCCACAGAAGTGATCCCTGGGGTGTATTTCCTATTTCCCATCCACTCATTAAGATTTTTCTTGAAGAGTGCTAATGAGGAACTTTGCTTGACATAGATGGGTAGCTTGTTCCAGAGTATAGGAAGTCTCTGGGACAGGAATCTATACCTCCAATATGTCCTGTTTATTGTGGTGACAAGGTTTAGGTCCCTAGAGTGTGCAGCTCAGAGGGATTGGGATTTCTTTAGGTGTAACTTGTCCAACAGCTCTGGGTTTAACATAACTTTATATGTTAGGCAGAGATCTCCAAGGAGTAGGTGATATGCTACAGAGTAAAGCTGGAGATTTTTGAGACAGTCAGTGTAGGGCATCTGTTTGAGGCCAGTAATCCTCTTTGTGAGGTACTTCTGTGGTCTTTCCAGCTGCTGCAGATGTCTTGTGAGGTACATTCCTAAAAGGGCATTGTACTCTATAATGGGTCTAATGAGTGCAGAGTAGAGGGGAACAATGACCTCTTTTTTCCTGGATGAGAACCCTTTTGTGATGAAGTGTGCCACTCAGAAGGATTTCCTGACTATTGTAGTGATGTGCTTGTCAAAGGAGAGACTCCTGTTCACCTGGGTCCCAAGGTCTCTTATCACACATTTGGCATTAAGTAGACTGCCGTTTATGTGGTAGTTCATGGGTACAGAGTTTTTACCAAAGGGGATGACAGTGCACTTTTTGGCATTGAGCTTAAGGCCATGCCTCCAGCACCAGGCATCTGTCTCAGTGTGGCCCTTCTGTAGGATGTCCACATCATTTGGTGACTCGACTATGGCTCCTAGTTTGCAGTCATCTGCAAACTTTGTTAGCCAGAGGCCTTCTGTGTTAGCCTGTACTTCAGAGAAGTAGATACCAAACAGGAGAGGTCCCACGACTGAACCCTGTGGTACTCCACTTGTCAATGGTTTTAAGTCAGATTGGAGTCTGCCACTTTTACTGTGTGGGTTCTGTCAGTGAGCCATATGGCAAAACATCTTGCGATGTAGGGATTTATACCTAGTTTAGTGAGTTTAGCTATAATTCCAGAATGGGGTCAGGATTTCAAAATAGGCTTCAAGCTGTAAGCCTCATTCAGAAATGTATGTATTGCTCCCAGATTACCCCTAAAAAAGAGACGTGTCCAGTGATATACTAATATGTATAAAAACTCTTACTGCCTACAAAAATATGGTCAAGAGGTATCCTTTTTTTCTGACGAAACCAATATTTTAACTGTAATAATTCAAGCAGCAGGTCTTAAAATTGCTTTTTTTCCCATGAATTCACTGAAGAAATGTGTCCCATGAATTCACTGAAGATGTGCATATATATGTGTGTGCGTGTGCAAGTGTGTGTGTGTGTGTGTGTGTGTGTGTGTGTGTGTGTGTGTGTGTGTGTGTGTGTGTGTGTGTGTGTGTGTGTGTGTGTGTGTGTGTGTGTGTGTGTGTGTGTGTGTGTGTGTGTGTGTGTGTGTGTGTGTGTGTGTGTGTGTGTGTGTGTGTGTGTGTGTGTGTGTGTGTGTATATATATATGTAAGTGTGTGTGTGTGTTTGTATATATATGTGTGTGTGTGTGTGTGTGTGTGTGTGTGTGTGTGTGTGTGTGTGTGTGTGTGTGTGTGTGTGTGTGTGTGTATGTGTGTGTGTGAATGTCTCTCTAGATCTCCCTCTCTCTCTCTTTCTATATATATATGTATATATATGTATCTATATCTATCTATATATCTATATATGTGTGTGTGTGTGTGTGTGTGTGTGTGTATGTCTGTGCGTGGCTGTGTCTGGGTCTGTGTGTGTGCACGCGCACTTGTATGAGCAAAAGTCAAGTATTGCCTTTTCCCTGAATACTGATGACTTCATTGATGATTAATTAAATAGCAGAAGAATTAGTGGGAGCAATAACCCATCTACATGAGGTGGGGTACCAAAGGGAGCTTGGCCCTGCTTAAAACACTCATGTAAGACAAATATTCAGTCACAATATTCTGGTCACTGTTTTGTACATTCAAAATGCAATGTTTGACTTCTTTGAGGGATCGATCTGGTTTAAATTTGCAAATATAACTAGATGACTGCACCATCTAAAGATAGTTGAAAAGGCACAAGCAACTAAAGTGACTGGTTAAAAAAAAAGTCTAAAAAAAATAATTAAGACAGCATTTAAGGTTTTCCATAAAATTATTCACGCCAGTGAAGCCAGTGTTAATTATAACATATTTCTTATCAATTTAATAATTTACATAATGTCCTAACTGCAATGCAAGAAGGTAACAATGTTCTACACAAATCAGAGAAGCAAAATGTGCTAATTTTTAATCTGTCTAAAAGTAATGCAAATTAAATGATGCTTGGTATTCATGCAATGGCTTGGGTTAATAATTAACAAACTGATTCATGTTTGAAAGCATAACATATTTCTATGCATAAAATTAATGACAATGGTGTTGCTTACTTGGATCGGAGGCCCAGCTGTCTGTCATTGGGACAGACCCAGCGATCTGAGCTATTTCCAAATACAGCATCTGTCATGATGGCTGACTATAGTGGCAGGTGGAAGAATCTGTAACAGAAAATGAAAGATACAAATTAGACATGTGGATTGCTTCCATAAATTTAATCTAAAATCTTATAGTCAAATGAAAGGAAATTAATGCCTCATAAATAATGAAACTACACTAAAACAAATATGTCAGATCTATAACTTGAAAGCATAAGCACATTTTGAGCCACATAAATGAAGCTGTTCAATCAGCATGAATAGAAATTGCAGAAATGAAAAGAAATATTTGGTATTTGCTGCTCATGACAGAAGTTTTGGACATCCAGTATTTTTAGAGTTATGATATTGTTTAGCCATTAGTTTTTTACATGATTATAAAGTAACACAACACTCGATTTCTATATCCTGTGGCAAATGAATTAAGAGATTCAATTTGCCCTCACAACAGATGTACAAACCAAAACAGCAGAATTTTGTGCATGAACTCAAACAATGTAAAATCAACAAAAATACTCAGAGCTGCAACAGAAGATGACAAAATGTAAACCCCCAATCCCTTATTGGCACTCTGACCTCATAAAAATCCTCAGTAATTTGGAATACTACTAAAAGAATGTAGATGGATATTCTGTGGGCGTCTTTTGCAGTGCTGAGAATTTTTATCAGGTGTGGCTCGTGCTATTGCCCAAGCTGTAAAAAGAAAAGAAAATAAAAATAAAAAAGAAAACTAAAAGTAAAAAAACAGAAAGAAAACAAATGCAAGTCCCAGAGCATCATGCATGCGCACTTGCGGCATTTCCCAATCCAGACTGCTGGTGAACCAGTCCAGAGCATGCACACAGAATCCAGGCTGCCTCACCAGCAGTCCAGATTAGGAAGACATCATTCAATAGCAGAGATCCCAGATGTCTATGCAGAACTGCATAAAATGGAAGGGGATTGGACTGCAACATCTGCAGGCTGCTACCCAGTCTGCTCTTGCAGGCTTTACTGTGGAAGGGACAAGCCTTGAACATGGAATTACTGAGTTTTTATGCATTTTAATGTTGCAGGAAGGAAACTGGGCTTTGAACAAACAGACTTTGCAGCTGGTCTCAGGTAGGGTGTGTGTGTGTGTGTGTGTGTGTGTGTGTGTGTAATGCCCCAGTTAAATATACCTGCTGGCTAGATAGAACTCAGGAAATATACCTGGTAGATAGGCTCAAACCCTGTATCTTGGGACCATGTAGCAAGAGCTTGAATTCCCTTTCCACCACCACTTGTGAAAGTTTTGCCTCATATTTTTGTTCTTGTGAAATTTGTGATGTTCTGGATTTTGAATAATGACAGGCATTTGAATTTCAGACTTCATATTCTTCAGAAAGCACATGGTAACACAAAACCTTTTATTCTAGCAAGTTTCTGTTTATAAGATCAATATGTGAAATATGTCCCTATTTTTGGGGGTGTAGTCCCCATTATTGGCTTTGTCCAGGTTTCTTGTGCTAAGAGTTTGAGAGCTATGGTGAGAACTGAATTCACTGAATATGTTTGGGAGCTGAATTCCCCCATTATTGACTTTGTCTAGATGTTTTGTGCTAAGAGGTTGAGAGCTATGGTAAGAACTGAATTCAGTAAATGATAGCCATTTAAGTTTCACTCTAGCTCCCTTTTTAAGATGCAACTGGTTTGGCATAGTGGTATGTTGCTCTGAATGTAGTGCACAAGGTCTAGTGACCAAGACTTGTGAATGAAATGCATGGTGGAGGCACAGCATTTTATTCCAGCAACTTTCCAAGATTATACAAGCAATGTTTAAAATGTGTCCCTAGTTTTTCGCCCCCCCCCCATAAATGTTGGCTTTTTCCAGATTTTTTGTGCTTCAAAGTTGAGAGATACAGTGGAGTGTCAAGTGGATTTTACAAGGAGCTGAGAGATTGAAGAGAAGGTTAATCCTGCTTATGCTGAGCCTGCTTGTATTGTTAATTGCACAACAGGTAGTGTACGTGCTTTTGATGCAGAAGGCTGTGAGTTCTACTCCCACAGCATATAGATGCATTGCTGATACTGTACTGTGTTGTCCTTTAAAAGGGGTGGATGCTGAAGTCCTAAGAATGTCATCTTTGGTGGAGATACCTTGGAACAATGAACCTGTTATCAGTTTGCCATCCATTCCCTATTGCAATATTACTAGCTTATCATTTTTTATTGTAACATAGGCAATTTATTCAATTGCAACAGGCACTTTATTTGTAGATGAAGCAATAAAATATTTGCTAGCAGCAACCTCTTCTTTAGTTACAGATCTCTTTAATGTGGAATTATTTAGATGACTTTTACTTCTGCAGAGATTGTGCATATTTACTGACACTTGTGTATTGTAGAAGTCTGAGTAGACTTTTATGATGGAAATGTTCTGAACTAGGCAGTTTTGTCATTATTAGTGCATGCATTTTGTTTCATTGTTTACTGGAAAAATGTACAAGACAATACATTTAAAATGCCCTCTAACAGCTATATTGTATTATATGAGGAATATAATTTAATACAATCAAGTGTATTAAAGAACACATGTATGTTTCCTGTGCAAGGGGCCTATGATTTGAAAACAGCCCAAAGCTAATCGTATTTAGCAGTGCCCAGATGTATTTTCTTTGAATGCGGATTCCAATGCTGTTTCAATGAATGTGAGTTTCAAGGGCAGACAAGTTTTAATGCTAAGTCTATTTTCATTGTGATACTGCATTGCTTTGTTTAGCAGATGTCTATTAGTGTTTGTGCTGTAAAATGTAAAATAAAACTTAAATGAAATCCAAATCAGTGTAGAAGTAAAGCAGTATGCATATTACAGTGTTTATGGTAAATGGGGCAAAATAGCCAAGTAATGGGACATTGCAATAGCTGCAGGGGGGAGGCCCCATTTGACCATGATTTTGTAAGGGGGGGGCAGTAAACTCAGATATCCCTGGCTGAACTATACCTCTTAACTGTCCGGATTTTTGCAGAATGAATAAATTTTTGCTTCTTACTTTTGGTTTGTTCCTCATAAAATTTGTGGTTTTCTGGCAAATCATTTAGGAATGAAGTCACTAAATAATGACAGACATTGAGTTTCAAACTTCATACTCTTCAGAAAAATGCATGCTAAAGCAAGACCTGTTGTTCTGTCACCTGACTAAGTTTATACAAGAGCAATTTTTAGTACTGTCAGTATGTTCCCTCAATATATTTGGCCTTGTCCAGATTTCCTGCATTAAGAGGATGAGAGGTACAGGCAAATAAATCACTTTATAGAATTAGTTATATCGAAACCTCTCAACTGTCATTGATTTTGACTCAAAATGTTGCTCTCCCCCTAATAATCCCTCCACAAAATGGCAAATTTGGGAGAAAACGTGGAGGGTTTACAATTAATAAATAATTGTAATGCTCAGATTTATAGATTACTTTTAATTTCAGAAATGCATGTAGATTCTCTTATTTTGTCAGCTGCTCAAGTTAACAGTACTAATATTAAAAAGTGTCCCTTCTTTCACAGGTTCCCAGCTGTATTGTGTGGTTATTTTATATTTTTGCATCACATTTTTGGTCCATTTTTCATAAAATTGTGGTTTTCTGACAAATTAGTGGCAAATCATTAAAGACCGAAGTTAGAAAATAATGACAGACATTTGAGTTTCAGATTTCATACCCTTCAGAAAATCCATACTAATGCAATACCTACTGTTCTGTTATCTTTCTAAGTTTATAAGAGCAATATTTAAAAATTGTCCTTATTTTTGGGCCTTTGTCCCACTTCTGTTTATGGATTTGTCCATATTTCTTGCTCTGAGGCTGACAGGTATGACAAATGTAGCAGGGCCGTCACCGTCAGCCAGAGACATTTAATTATGACATACTTGTTGCATCCCACTCCCCCTATGTAGTGACTCTGGAGGTGTCCAAACAAGGCAAGGAGCAGTTATGCAGTGTAAGTGTGCAGAGTACCCCCCCCCATCCAAGTTAGACACAAGTACTACAGTGAGTTTTCATCTGTCCTTGATTTTGAAGAATATTCTGGCTTTCTGTCATATTTTTATACCGTTGATTTATGCTTCTTATTATTCAGAAAATGCATGTCATTGCAGTGCCTTTCTCTATGTGTTTAAGTAGCAATGCTTTAATGACCATCAAGTAAGCTTGCCTGAGACTGTGAGATGCAAGTAAGCTTTAATAAGCATACTGTTACAGAATTACCAATACTGAAAGCATTTTTGTTGTTGCCATGCAGAAAATATTTACATAACTCAGAGAATAGTTACATAACTAGACAGCGTATAAGCCTTAGGTATTGAAATGCATATGACAGTATTTGTAATAAAGGACAGGATTACAGTATTTTCAGAAGCTCATTACATTTGTTGGAGACTTGCAGTCATCTTTGCAGGCTTTACCCGTAAACTAAACAAAATGCCAATCTATCATGCGTGGTCCATAACCTGTGCAGTAATTCTTTAAGCAATTTATTTTGAGCTTGTTTCTTAACCAAACAAGAAACCAAACGATAAACTGAAATCCAAAAAAGCACAATGGAGCTGGTCACTGAGGATGAAGTAATCCACAAACGTATTTGCAAGTAAACACCCTTTTCAATCCAAAAAAAATTAACGTTTATTAAAGGGTTCAGATAAAATCACATAAATCTCATGAGCGCTTTCGTTTGGCTCCTGCCAAACTTTTTCAAAACAGTAACAATAGGTACGTATTGGTTAAATACTGATACATAAGCACCATCAATTAATTAGTGTACAATATATTTTAACCTCTTAAAGTACTGAAACAAAAAAATTTTTTTTGTTTTTTAACATCTAAGCAAATTATGAACATACACTATTCATGACAGGAATGGATCGTAAAAAACAAATTAATACAGTGAACCTTCTAATGACTGTGAAGAATATTTTCACAGTACATAAATTATGGGAAACACTTGTATTAAACCTAATTAAATATCTAATATATATGAATTATAAAATATATATTTTTATTTATAGCAAATATTGATAAATAAATAAATAATAAATAAAGACATAATGTTCTAAATAATCAAATACCTAATAAGACTATAGAAGATATATATGTATATATATATATATATATATATATATATATATATATATATATATCAATGCCTACTCATTCATACTTGAAGTTGTGTAACAATATATTTCATAAAGAATGTTTTCACTGTATATATAGATTTGCCTTAAATAATAAAAAAATAATAAAATCTACTATGTTTGTAAAAACATGTCTAAAAATATATATATATATATATATATATATATATATATATATATATATGTATAAGTTATATGAATCATTAAAAATGTATGTTATTATACAGGCGTATGAATATATAAGGAACACACATGACAGTTCTTGTAAATCTAATCTTCTTGTACAGTTCTAAAGTTACCTGGATAAAGATTTTAATTTTAAAATACTACTGATAGAAATGTAATTGTTCATACCTGGCCAATTGTTGGAATTTAATCTCAATTGCCATTCAAGCTCATGTTTCTCTAACAATGGTTGCCATGCCCCCCCCCTCACATCTTGTTTTATTACATCTAATACAATGAATTTAAAATTATGTCCTGGGTGAAATTTTACATGTTTTGCAAGGGCATTGAATTCATTTTCATCTCTTATTGCCTTACATGTTCACTTATACGTTCTTTAAATTTCTGTTCTGTTTTCCCCACGTAAAACATAGGGCAAGGCTGACAAAGGGCACAATATACTACTCTTTCAGTTGAACAGCATGCCCTATATTTTAGTATTATCTTATTGTTGGAAATTGTTATATTATTTGTCTCATAGATGTATTTACAAAATTTACATTTCCCACATTTAAAAGTTCTCCCTATTTCATTATTTTTGTTCGTTTCAAACATATTTTTCATATTTTTACCCCTTTTATATACTATTCTAGGTTTCTCATCCATTATATTATGTAGTGTCATGTCATTCATAATAATCTGCCAATTTTTGTTCATAATTTGCCTAATAGTATTACTATGAATGCTATAATCTGTAATAAATGAATTTCTAAATTCTCTCATATTGTTTCCTGAATTATTTACCAATAAATGATTCACTATAATTTCAGCATTTTCGATTGTCGGTCCAACTAATTCTTGGTTTATTAATGTAAACTCAGTACGCATATCAACTTGATTGTCTATTGACCTCCCAATTTTATATTCCAATAATGGTCTATAGAAAAATTCCTCCCGTTTTTTCACAACCTCACCCATTACCTCAGTAATTAAATATTCCGGGTAACCTCTGTTTTTAAACATGTTTGATAACAACTGACATTCATTAATAAAATTTTCCCATTTGCTTACCATCCTTGCAGCCCTCACAAACTGTCCTTTAATCACTGCTTTTTTTTGAGGGAAAGGATGGCAACTGTTATAGTGTAGAAGAGTATTACTGTATGTTTTCTTACGGAAGATTTTCGTTTTATATATCCTATTCAACCTATCTTTTTCTAACAAGACATCTAAATAAGCTACTTTACTAATATCACAGCTCAAAGTAAACTTTAAAAATAATGTCATCCCATTTAAATATTCTATGAATTTATCTAGTAGTTTACTATTTCCTGTCCAAACAAAAAAAATATCATCCAAAAAGCGGAGGTACAGTCTACAATGCTTAAAATAATTAGAACTAAAAACGTGGTCATATTCCCACGTACACATAACGGTGTTAGCATACAGTCCACCGCATGGGGAGCCCATCGCTACACCTTCTTTTTGTAAATAAATATTTTTATTAAAATATATAAAATTATTTCTATGTACAATGTCCAATAATTGGTCATGTAAACTTATTATATTTTGATTAATACCTTTTCTAGTTAAATAAGAGTTGAACATACTAATACCATCACAATGGGGTATTGAAGAATAAAGGTCTTTAACATCTACTGTGACCAAAAAATCATCTTCAGAATAATCAAGGGTATTTAAAATACTAAGAAAATGCTAAGAGTCCTTTAACAAATGTTTCTCCGAGTATATATAACTCTTTAATTTATTATCTATGAATTTTGCTATAGGGTATGTGATGGACCCCTGTGCGTCAACAATGGCTCTAAATGGTGGATATTCAGTACATTTATGGATTTTTGGAACCCCGAATATTGTCGGGGTTTTCGGATAACCCATGTTTAAATAATTAAACTCATCACAGTTTAAGTCCCCATCAATAAATAAGTCATGAATTATTCCTCTAATTCTTCTATATGAAATATTCTTTTCATTAATTGAACTTAACGAGTATGTTTCACCCTCTAGTATAGTCATCATTCTCTGATTATAATCACTAATATTAAATATTGTTATACCTCCGCCCTTGTCTGGTTTTATAAATCTCACGGTGTTCATATTTGCCATATAAATTAATGTATCATTTTCTTGTTTTGATAAATTATACTTAATGTTGCTATTGTTACTATTATAAATAGATCTAAAATCCAATTCACATGCCTTTTCAAACCTCTCAATTGTAGGATGTAGTGGGGGATTAAAAGAACTTGACACATAAAATGGTCCCACTATTCCTTCATTATTTTTGAACATCTGTGAAAAGTTCAATTTTCTCGTGTACATCTTTAAATCTATAATGCTCTGCACTGTATTCATTTTTCTACTTGGGACAAAAGATTGTCCATATGACAATAATTCACAGATGTCAACATCAAAAACCAAATCAGAATAATTGTAAACAATGAAGTCCCTCTTGCTATTGTAATACATAACCGGTCCATTTGTTTCACTGCCCTTTACTAACGGCGGCCTCTCCAAGGGCCTCTCTGTATTTGTGGTTTCCCCCTCATGTGAAAACCACGATTGTTCCCCTGATACTGCTGGCCTTGATTCGTTTGAAGGTTGTTCTGCTGTTTCTGCTGAAGTCTCTCTGATCGTCATAGTGTTGGAAATGAACTCTCCCCTAAAAAATCAATATTTTCATCACAAAATTCATCGATAGCAGAAATTGTTTCAACATTCCCTGCATAGTTGTTGTTATTGATATTAACATTATTTAATTGTTTTCCCCATTGTTGTGATGTTGGGGGCTGGGGATATGCATATCCTTGACTATAAGCTTGAATGTCCCGGTCTAATTTTTTTGTTTTCCTCTCCCTAATAATTTTTACTTTTTCATCTATTGATTTAAAAATCCGTTGATAATCAAAATCAAATTTACTAAAAGATGTATCTTTTTTTATCTTTTTGTCCAAATCATTTGCTTGCTTAAACAACTGGTTTAACAAGCTGTTATTATCCTTGATAACAAGACCCATATAGTCAAAACCAAACTTGTCAAACAGTTTTAGCAATTCCATATGCAATGATGAATTAGCGCTGAGTCCAGTAGGAAATCTCCAGACTCGAAGCCCCTTAGGTACTATATTCTTGTTCATACATTCCTGAAAATATAAATTATCCATTTGTAGTTTTTTTTATTTTTAAAAGAATGTAATCTAATTCAGCCAATTTGTCTGAAATAGATTCAACAGTACCTGTAGTTGTAGTTCCATTAATATAAAAACCACTGGTGCTCTGCATCCACTTCCCTAGTTCTTCCGTCACTATTTCCTGACCTTTACTGGAAGTTGAAGGCTGTACATCTGTTTCCCCTTGTCGCAACTGGTTTTCACTTCGTTCATTAGTTAGGACCTCTTCAGGTTCATCTTCACTTATGTCCACAAACGGATTTTTATGCAATGTTAATTTGGAACATTGAGATAACGAACACTGTTCAAAACGATCCATCCTGTCGCTCAGCGTTTGTAAAAGGCGCGATATTGATTGCAGAGAAATCTCTTCATTGCGTTCCGGTGGTGACTCCACAGCACTCCCAGCCAAGTCCATACTGCTACTAAACCAAACAAGAAACCAAACGATAAACTGAAATCCAAAAAAGCACAGTGGAGCTGGTCGCTGAGGATGAAGTAATCCACAAACGTATTTGCAAGTAAACACCCTTTTGAATCCAAAAAAAATTAACGTTTATTAAAGGGTTCAGATAAAATCACATAAATCTCATGAGCGCTTTCGTTTGGCTCCTGCCAAACTTTTTCAAAACAGTAACAATAGGTACGTATTGGTTAAATACTGATACGTAAGCACCATCAATTAATTAATTAGTGTACAATATATTTTAACCTCTTAAAGTACTGAAACAAAAAAATTTTTTTTTGTTTTTTAACATCTAAGCAAATTATGAACATACACTATTCATGACAGGAATGGATCGTAAAAAACAAATTAATACAGTGAACCTTCTAATGACTGTGAAGAATATTTTCACAGTACATAAATTATGGGAAACACTTGTATTAAACCTAATTAAATATCTAATATATATGAATTATAAAATATATAATTTTATTTATAGCAAATATTGATAAATAAATAAATAATAAATAAATACATAATGTTCTAAATAATCAAATACCTAATAAGACTATAGAATATATATATGTATATATATATATATATATATATATATATATATATATATATATATCAATGCCTACTCATTCATACTTGAAGTTGTGTAACAATATATTTCATAAAGAATGTTTTCACTGTATATATAGATTTGCCTTAAATAATAAAAAATAATAAAATCTACTATGTTTGTAAAAACATGTCTAAAAATATGTATATATATGTATAAGTTATATGAATCATTAAAAATGTATGTTATTATACAGGCGTATGAATATATAAGGAACACACATGACAGTTCTTGTAAATCTAATCTTCTTGTACAGTTCTAAAGTTACCTGGATAAAGATTTTAATTTTAAAATACTACTGATAGAAATGTAATTGTTCATACCTGGCCAATTGTTGGAATTTAATCTCAATTGCCATTCAAGCTCATGTTTCTCTAACAATGGTTGCCATGCCCCCCCTCTCACATCTTGTTTTATTACATCTAATACAATGAATTTAAAATTATGTCCTGGGTGAAATTTTACATGTTTTGCAAGGGCATTGAATTCATTTTCATCTCTTATTGCCCTTACATGTTCACTTATACGTTCTTTAAATTTCCGTTCTGTTTTCCCCACGTAAAACATAGGGCAAGACTAACAAAGGGCACAATATACCACTCTTTCAGTTGAACAGCATGCCCTATATTTTAGTATTATCTTATTGTTGGAAATTGTTATATTATTTGTCTCATAGACGTATTTACAAAATTTACATTTCCCACATCTAAAAGTTCTCCCTATTTCATTATTTTTGTTTGTTTCAAAATTATTTTTCATATTTTTACCCCTTTTATATACTATTCTAGGTTTTTCATCCATTATATTATGTAGTGTCATGTCATTCATAATAATCTGCCAATTTTTGTTCATAATGTGCCTAATAGTATTACTATGAATGCTATAATCTGTAAAAAATGAATTTCTAAATTCTCTCATATTGTTTCCTGAATTATTTACCAATAAATGATTCACTATAATTTCATCATTTTCGATTGTCGGTCCAACTAATTCTTGATTTATTAATGTAAACTTAGTACTCATATCAACTTGATTGTCTATTGACCTCCCAATTTTATATTCCAATAATGGTCTATAGAAAAATTCCTCCCGTTTTTTCACAACCTCACCCATTACCTCAGTAATTAAATATTCCGGGTAACCTCTGTTTTTAAACATGTTTGATAACAACTGACATTCATTAATAAAATCTTCCCATTTGCTCACCATCCTTGCAGCCCTCACAAACTGTCCTTTAATCACTGCTTTTTTTTGAGGGAAAGGATGGCAACTGTTATAGTGTAGAAGAGTATTACTGTATGTTTTCTTACGGAAGATTTTCGTTTTATATATCCTATTCAACCTATCTTTTTCTAACAAGACATCTAAATAAGCTACTTTACTAATATCATAGCTCACAGTAAACTTTAAAAATAATGTCGTCCCATTTAAATATTCTATAAATTCATCTAGTAGTTTACTATTTCCTGTCCAAACAATAAAAATATCCTCCAAAAAGCGGAGGTACAGTCTACAATGCTTAAAATAATTAGAACTAAAAACGTGGTCATATTCCCACGTACACATAACGGTGTTAGCATACAGTCCACCACATGGGGAGCCCATCGCTACACCTTTTTTTTGTAAATAAATATTTTTATTAAAATATATAAAATTATTTCGAAGTACAATGTCCAATAATTGGTCATGTAAACTTATTATATTTTGATTAATACCTTTTCTAGTTAAATAAGAGTTGAACATACTAATACCATCACAATGGGGTATTGAAGAATAAAGGTCTTTAACATCTATTGTGACCAAAAAATTATCTTCATAATAATCAAGGGTATTTAAAATACTAAGAAAATGCCAAGAGTCCTTTAACAAATGTTTCTCTGAGTATATATAACTCTTTAATTTATTATCTATGAATTTTGCTATAGGGTATGTGATGGACCCCTGTGCATCAACAATAGCTCTAAATGGTGGACATTCAGTACATTTATGGATTTTTGGAACCCCGAATATTGTCGGGGTTTTCAGATAATCCATGTTTAAATAATTAAACTCATCACTGTTTAAGTCCCCATCAATGAATAAGTCATGAATTATTCCTCTAATTCTTCTATATGAAATATTCTTTTCATTAATTGAACTTAATGAGTATGTTTCACCCTCTAGTATAGTCATCATTCTCTGATTATAATCACTAATATTAAATATCGTTATACCTCCGCCCTTGTCTGGTTTTATAAATCTCACGGTGTTCATATTTGCCATATAAATTAATGTATCATTTTCTTGTTTTGATAAATTATACTTAATGTTGCTATTGTTACTATTATAAATAGATCTAAAATCCAATTCACATGCCTTTTCAAACCTCTCAATTGTAGGATGTAGTGGGGGATTAAAAGAACTTGACACATAAAATGGTCCCACTATTCCTTCATTATTTTTGAACATCTGTGAAAAGTTCAATTTTCTCGTGTATATCTTTAAATCTATAATGCTCTGCACTGTATTCATTTTTCTACTTGGGACAAAAGATTGTCCATATGACAATAATTCACAGATGTCAACATCAAAAACCAAATCAGAATAATTGTAAACAATAAAGTCCCTCTTGCTATTGTAATACATAACTGGTCCATTTGTTTCACTGCCCTTTACTAACGGCGGCCTCTCCAAGGGCCTCTCTGTATTTGTGGTTTCCCCCTCATGTGAAAACCACGATTGTTCCCCTAATACTGCTGGCCTTCATTCGTTTGAAGGTTGTTCTGCTGTCTCTGCTGAAGTCTCTCTGATCGTCGTAGTGTTGGAAATGAACTCTCCCCTAAAAAATCAATATTTTCATCACAAAATTCATAGATAGCAGAAATTTAAAAATCCGTTGAAAATCAAAATCAAATTTACTAAAAGATGCGACAAGGGGAAACAGATGTACAGCCTTCAACTTCCAGTAAAGGTCAGGAAATAGTGACGGAAGAACTAGGGAAGTGGATGCAGAGCACCAGTGGTTTTTATATTAATGGAACTACAACTACAGGTACTGTTGAATCTATTTCAGACAAATTGGCTGAATTAGATTACATTCTTTTAAAAATAAAAAAACTACAAATGGATAATTTATATTTTCAGGAATGTATGAACAAGAACATAGTACCTAAGGGGCTTCGAGTCTGGAGATTTCCTACTGGACTCAGCGCTAATTCATCATTGCATATGGAATTGCTAAAACTGTTTGACAAGTTTGGTTTTGACTATATGGGTCTTGTTATCAAGGATAATAACAGCTTGTTAAACCAGTTGTTTAAGCAAGCAAATGATTTGGACAAAAAGATAAAAAAAGATACATCTTTTAGTAAATTTGATTTTGATTATCAACGGATTTTTAAATCAATAGATGAAAAAGTAAAAATTATTAGGGAGAGGAAAACAAAAAAATTAGACCGGGACATTCAAGCTTATAGTCAAGGATGTGCAT
Source organism: Protopterus annectens (assembly GCF_019279795.1). Taxonomy (NCBI): domain Eukaryota; kingdom Metazoa; phylum Chordata; order Ceratodontiformes; family Protopteridae; genus Protopterus; species Protopterus annectens. The sequence continues at coordinate 503,535,216 of NC_056733.1, forward strand.
ACCCCCAGCCCCCAACATCACAACAATGGGGAAAATAATTAAATAATGTTAATATCAATAACAACAACTATGCAGGGAATGTTGAAACAATTTCTGCTATCGATGAATTTTGTGATGAAAATATTGATTTTTTAGGGGAGAGTTCATTTCCAACACTACGACGATCAGAGAGACTTCAGCAGAGACAGCAGAACAACCTTCAAACGAATCAAGGCCAGCAGTATCAGGGGAAAAATCGTGGTTTTCACATGAGGGGGAAACCACAAATACAGAGAGGCCCTTGGAGAGGCCGCCGTTAGTAAAGGGCAGTGAAACAAATGGACCGGTTATGTATTACAATAGCAAGAGGGACTTTATTGTTTACAATTATTCTGATTTGGTTTTTGATGTTGACATCTGTGAATTATTGTCATATGGACAATCTTTTGTCCCAAGTAGAAAAATGAATACAGTGCAGAGCATTATAGATTTAAAGATGTACACGAGAAAATTGAACTTTTCACAGATGTTCAAAAATAATGAAGGAATAGTGGGGTCATTTTATGTGTCAAGTTCTTTTAATCCCCCACTACATCCTACAATTGAGAGGTTTGAAAAGGCATGTGAATTGGATTTTAGATCTATTTATTATAGTAACAATAGCAACATTAAGTATAATTTATCAAAACAAGAAAATGACACATTAAGTTATATGGCAAATATGAACACCGTGAGATTTATAAAACCAGACAAGGGCGGAGGTATAACGATATTTAATATTAGTGATTATAATCAGAGAATGATGACTATACTAGAGGGTGAAACATACTCGTTAAGTTCAATTAATGAAAAGAATATTTCATATAGAAGAATTAGAGGAATAATTCATGACTTATTCATTGATGGGGACTTAAACAGTGATGAGTTTAATTATTTAAACATGGATTATTCGAAAACCCCGACAATATTCGGGGTTCCAAAAATCCATAAATGTACTGAATGTCCACCATTTAGAGCTATTGTTGACGCACAGGGGTCCATCACATACCCTATAGCAAAATTCATAGATAATAAATTAAAGAGTTATATTTACTCGGAGAAACATTTGTTAAAGGACTCTTGGCATTTTCTTAGTATTTTAAATACCCTTGATTATTATGAAGATGATTTTTTGGTCACAATAGATGTTAAAGACCTTTATTCTTCAATACCCCATTGTGATGGTATTAGTATGTTTAACTCTTATTTAACTAGAAAAGGTATTAATCAAAATATAATAAGTTTACATGACCAATTATTGGACATTGTACCTAGAAATAATTTTATATATTTTAATAAAAATATTTATTTACAAAAAGAAGGTGTAGCGATGGGCTCCCCATGCGGTGGACTGTATGCTAACACCGTTATGTGTACGGGGGAATATGGCCACGTTTTTAGTTCTAATTATTTTAAGCATTGTAGACTGTACCTCTGCTTTTTGGATGATATTTTTATTGTTTGGACAGTTAATAGTAAACTACTAGATGAATTTATAGAATATTTAAATGGGACGACATTATTTTTAAAGTTTACTGTGAGCTATGATATTAGTAAAGTAGCTTATTTAGATGTCTTGTTAGAAAAAGATAGGTTGAATAGGATATATAAAACGAAAATCTTCCGTAAGAAAACATACAGTAATACTCTTCTACACTATAACAGTTGCCATCCTTTCCCTCAAAAAAAAGCAGTGATTAAAGGACAGTTTGTGAGGGCTGCAAGGATGGTGAGCAAATGGGAAGATTTTATTAATGAATGTCAGTTGTTATCAAACATGTTTAAAAACAGAGGTTACCCGGAATATTTAATTACTGAGGTAATGGGTGAGGTTGTGAAAAAACGGGAAGAATTTTTCTATAGACCATTATTGGAATATAAAATTGGGAGGTCAATAGACAATCAAGTTGATATGAGTACTGAGCTTACGTTAATAAACCAAGAATTAGTTGAACCGACAATCGAAAATGATGAAATTATAGTGAATCATTTATTGGTAAATAATTCAGAAACAATATGAGAGAATTTAGAAATTCATTTATTACAGATTATAGCATTCATAGTAATACTATTAGGCAAATTATGAACAAAAATTGGCAGATTATTATGAATGACATGACACTACATAATATAATGGATGAAAAACCTAGAATAGTATATAAAAGGGGTAAAAATATGAAAAATATGTTTGAAACGAACAAAAATAATGAAATAGGGAGAACTTTTAGATGTGGGAAATGTAAATTTTGTAAATACGTCTATGAGACAAATAATATAACAATTTCCAACAATAAGATAATACTAAAATATAGGGCATGCTGTTCAACTGAAAGAGTGGTATATTGTGCCCTTTGTCAGTCTTGCCCTGTGTTTTACGTGGGGAAAATAGAACGGAAATTTAAAGAACGTATAAGTGAACATGTAAGGGCAATAAGAGATGAAAATGAATTCAATGCCCTTGCAAAACATGTAAAATTTCACCCAGGACATAATTTTAAATTCATTGTATTAGATGTAATAAAACAAGATGTGAGAGGGGGGGCATGGCAACCATTGTTAGAGAAACATGAGCTTGAATGGCAATTGAGATTAAATTCCAACAATTGGCCAGGTATGAACAATTACATTTCTATCAGTAGTATTTTAAAATTAAACTCTTTATCCAGGTAATTTTAGAACTGTACAAGAAGATTAGATTTACAAGAACTGTCATGTGTGCTCCTTATATATTCATACGCCTGTATAACATACATTTTTAATGATTCATATAACTTATACATATATATATATATATATATATATATATATATTTTTTTTTTTTTAGACATGTTTTTACAAACATAGTAGATTTTATTATTTTTTATTATTTAAGGCAAATCTATATATACAGTGAAAACATTCTTTATGGAATATATTGTTACACAACTTCAAGTATGAATGAGTAGGCATTGATATATATATATATATATATATATATATATATATATATATATATATATATATATATATATATATATATATATATATATATATATATATATGCATATATATATTCTATAGTCTTATTAGGTATTTGATTATTTAGAACATTATGTATTTGTTTATTATTTATTTATTTATCAATATTTGCTATAAATAAAAATATATATTTTATAATTCATATATATTAGATATTTAATTAGGTTTAATACAAGTGTTTCCCATAATTTATGTACTGTGAAAATATTCTTCACAGTCATTAGAAGGTTCACTGTATTAATTTGTTTTTTACGATCCATTCCTGTCATGAATAGTGTATGTTCATAATTTGCTTAGATGTTAAAAAACAAAAAAAAATTTTTTTGTTTCAGTACTTTAAGAGGTTAAAATATATTGTACACTAATTAATTAATTGATGGTGCTTACGTATCAGTATTTAACCAATACGTACCTATTGTTACTGCTTTGAAAAAGTTTGGCAGGAGCCAAACGAAAGCGCTCATGAGATTTATGTGATTTTATCTGAACCCTTTAATAAACATTAATTTTTTTTGGATTCAAAAGGTTGTTTACTTGCAAATCTGTTTGTGGAATACTTCATCCTCAGCGACCAGCTCCATTGTGCTTTTTTGGATTTGAGCTTGTTTCTTGTTTGCTGTTTATTTTTTACTTTGATCATGTTTTCCCCATGAAACAAGTAGATAGTTGTTGCCACTTGTTGTCAGGCAGCAGGTCTTTTTTGGATAAGAAACATTTTTACAAGTGGGGGTATTGCTACTTTCAGCATGTTACTTGGTACTTTTATAAAGCTGAATATAAATTATAATTAGAACTGCAGTGCAAGGAGAAGTGGTTTGAGTTGAGTGCTGCTTGTTTTTTTACACTTGATTTTGACTGGCATTCCAGTAATGTATTTAAAAAGTAATGTCTTTTTTCGTGCCTCGCAAACTTTTTGTTTCCATCTAGATATTAAGTAAGCTGTCAAGTAGTCAATGTATTGAAATATTTTTTTCTTCTATAATTTATTTTGTCTTGAATGTATTCTTATAATGACAGTTTGGCAGTGGCACCCTGGGCAGCGTATTTAATTAAAGTCCCAGTTTTTGCATTTTTTAGCATAGCTCCACCCCTTTCTAGTTGACCACACCCCATTGGCCCCACCCATTCAGCTGTCTCATGTAGTGCCCCTTTGATTTGAAGTCACCAGCCACCATTGATTTACTTTATCTGCACCTGCTTTAAAATTGTTCTTCTTTCGGCTTTTCCCGGTTAGGGGTCGCCACAGTGGAAGTCCAGTCTGCTAAAGATTGGCAGTTGATTTTTATAGTGCCAAGGTGCCAGCCCAACACCCAACCTTCAACGAAGGCACGCCCATTCACGCATGTCTTTCGAACACCACTCGACCACGGGAAGGATATGCAGACTCCACACAGAAGGTGCTCCAGCCGAGAATCGAACGGGAGAACCTCTAGCTGTGAGGCAACAATGCTACCGCTGCACCTGCTTTAAAATTGTATCATTGGTAATATGTGCACCTTAAAATTCATTGAAAAGGCTTAGAAAGCATTCCCTACCAAGAAATTAGTTTTTACATCTAGGATGTTTCGGACTATATTCCTTCCCTCTCTCAATTTGTAGATTTTCAGTGAGTGATGGCCACAGAAAGCATATGATGACAAACATTTTATTTTATTTTTCTTCTTCATAAAATGCATGTGAATGCACATCATATTATTTTTGCAACATCCTAGCTAAATAATGATAGTGTTTAAAACTGTTCCTGATTTGCATCCATTGTCTTTGATTATTCATTTCCTGATATAATAGTTAAAATGTGCTCAGTCTCCTGGCCTTATACCTTACTACATGCTCTCAGCTTTCCAGTGCAAGAGGAATAAAGCCCTGTCTATGAGCAGGATGACCTTGGTTTGAGTAGTGGATTAGGCACTGGAGCAGCCAGGTGTGGGGGATGGAAAGGAGTGGCCAATACTAGCTAGCTCATTCTGGAGTGTATATTGAGGTGGTTTTGGCTACAAATATCAGCACTATGTTATGCCAATATGTTCTTGTACTGGAGCTAAAAAAATATTTTTTACAACTACTAAAAATACATAGACTGAGCTACAAACCTGAAAATTGCCCTGTCCTAAGCAAGTTAATGCAAGTATACTCCTCAACCAAACCTCCTAGCTCCTAAAATAAATTATTTCTTCATATAAATTCCTCTAAAACATTTGAAGGGACTCTTTGTACACATCCTATGTATCCAGACTATGGAATAATCTACCTACACAACTTTAACAAAACAATAATGACAAACTTTTGAAATTCAAGATCAAACAGCATGCCATGGACTCCTGGATATATTTATCAGGCTAACTGACTATGAATAAACTCATTGTTAGTCCAGCTTACTTCTTTTAGAGTTACCCCCTGCAAGAACTATACTGTCCTCCTTCTGCTCTACAATCCCCTCCTCCCCCTTACTCTCTGCAAGTAATAAGCTTTATCCACAATATACCTTCTGCAGTGCTTTTGCTGGGTTTTTTTTTACAATCAGTTCATTAATTCATACTCTACCTACATGCATCTCTGTAAACACCATAAATGACACAACACCATAGTCGATTCTACACTTTCTGAACTTCCCCTTTTACACACATATACCACCCTTCCTTAACACACCTTATCCTGTAAGTTGTTTGATTTTCTGAAAGACTGTTTTTCTTCCCTGAAACTGTACTATGTTGTTGTGTCTTTCGGCTTTTCCCGGTTAGGGGTCACCACAGCGGAACTCCGGTCCGCTAATGATTGGCAGTAGATTTTTACATGCAGGCTTGCCGGGCCTAACGCACAACCTTCAACGAAGATATTTTTGATTTTCTAAAAAGCAACCTTATATAGTTCTGTGTTGTATTCTATGTATCTTGCTTTTTGTAATTAATATTCTACATACTTGCAGTTTTAAGTAACTGCCTCTATATTAACGGCTGTGCTTGCAATTTCTGTATTATAAACTCAGACTTTGTTTTTTGTTTGTTAAATCTTTTCATATAGTGGAGTTTTTCTCTCCAGGCTTCCTCTGAAATGAGGTTATTTCTGTTGATCCAGTTGGACTATACTGATAAACAAATGTCAGTGATGTAATTCAAAGGGTGAAGCAATAGGCATTCTTCAACTTTTTGGATTAGCTAACTATTAAGAATATTAACTTATAGTCTGCAATAAAAGGGCACAAAGAAAATCAAAATGAATGGATCTGTATCTGATGAATGCTGTAAATAATGATTTTGTAGCCCACTATATATATATATATATATATATATATATATATATATATATATGTGTGTGTGTGTGTGTGTGTGTGTGTGTGTGTGTGTGTGTGTGTATATATATATATATATATATATATATATATATATATGTGTGTGTGTGTGTGTGTGTGTGTGTGTGTGTGTGTGTGTGTGTGTGTATATATATATATATATATATATATATATATATATATATGGGTTCCCTTCACATAGTCGACATTTCAGAATGTCGATATTCATATGGCCGAGACCATATGATCGATATTCAAAATTTCGACCATGCAGAATCATCATCTCTGTACAGTGCGGAATGGAAAGATTTCCATCTTCTGCACTGTAGTGCTATCTCGGAGTTGGCATATTTAAGTTCCGGGGGTGTGGGGATGGAGACCCATCCACTGGGGGTGCAGGGGGACATAGCCCCCCTGCTAACAGCATGAAGGTAAGTTTTTTTGTGTTTTTTATTTTTTATTCTATGGTCAACATTTTGAATGTCAATCATATGGTCTTGACCATATGAATGTCGACATTCTGAAATGTCAACCATATGAAGTAGATCCAACCCAAACAACAAACTAAAACAATGAGTGAGAAGGTCACACAGAAAACCCAATCTGTAAAAACTAAATGAAAGTCAAACACTCTGTTTGTGCTGTGCCGATGAGGTCATAACAAGGTCGAAATATGCATATCCACAACTAGTGGGGTTTGGCTTTATTGGCCTAAAATTGTCCATTAAAATGACAAAACAAGTCATGGGCATTCAGTATCACCAATTAGCTGAAAAACCTGGTGTTCATAAGGGTTATCTGCATATATCACATGGGCCTCTGATTCAAGAGGTTTGAGAGGTCACTCATTGGAAGTTCCAGCTTGGCTGGAATTTTCATTTAGATTTTACAGATTTTTTTTCTGTGTGACCTTCTCACTCATTGTTTTAGTATACTTCCATCCTCGGAATTTCCCATCTTACAACACCTCAATTTGACCAACATCAGGGTGGAGTCTCCCTTACAGGTTCATAGATAAATAAGAAGCTATCAGTCTGCAGGCTATTATAAGAGGTCAGGATCAAACCATGTACCTGTGAGGTAAAGACCTTAATCGTTATGCCAAACCCTCCACCTACAAAGCTCTAGTTGTATCAAGATTGTACCACCCTGGATGAGATTCAAACTCATAATTCCTGGCCTAGGAGGCTAATGCTTTATCCATTAGGTCAAGAAAACTCTCCCCATAGGGAGTCTTCCAAGTAGCCAAAGGAATGTACTTATGAATTATTTCCACCACACACCTTCTAGTGGGATGGAGATTGGTGAGAAGCCATCATACTGCAACTCACAGTATTTTCTTCCCAGTAAACCATAAGTCCCTCTGACATATTAGGCCTATGTCACCCAGGAGAGTATGAAATTATGTCATGAGGGAAATGCTCCCACCTATGTGGTTTCTTTTGCCTGCCTCATGCTGGAGCAATGGCTGTTAGTGTCCCAGTATCATCATCAGGACTCATAAAGCAGCTATTCCCCTAGCATGCCCCCACACACTCCCCTGAACAAGAGGTGAGAAACCAATATATTGTCATTTCTTTTCCATCTGTGAAAGAGCTAGCAGATGCCTGAACTGCTAAGATCAGTCACCTGGGTTGTAGTTAGTACGTCATCCCTCTATTCCAATAAAACTAGCTAAGAACAGAAGTCTAGTACTTCTGGAATGTAGATTTAAGGCAGCTCGGTAATACGAAAGGAGTAGCATGAGGAAAGGAATGCATATATTTATTGGTAGAAGCAGAACTGCAGAAGAAGGAGATAAGTAATTTGGACAGACAAAACAAGTAATACCAGTTACCTGAGACAACAGGACGTCCCAATGGATGGTGAAAGGCTGGGGGCCAGCATGACAGAATGCTTGCAAGTATGCTTTCAAAAAGGCAGCTATGTTTCTGTGACAGGCCAAGGCATAGTTACAAAGGGAGATGGGTACCAGGATGAGGACAGGCAAACAAACATGTCAATATAGATTGGAGAGTGCAGGTGGAAATGACAGGAGATGTTTTAGTAGAAGGCCAAGAGCAAAATTCAGAAATGCAACAGATCAAGTAAAATTTCTGAAAAACTAGAATAAAGCATAAATCTAAATGTAAATACAGGAGTAATTTATATGATGTAATAAAGTGACTTTTCTAGATTCAGTATTGAACTATTACACTGACTACATCACCAATATTTTCTTGTTGCAATATTTAGGAGGTGCGTCATTTGAACCTCATTCCATGTCTGAGTTCAGCCCTGACAGTTTTGCTTCTGGAATTCCCAGGGATTCTATTTGTTTTTCTTATGATTCTCTTGGTTTGTTTGATGGATAGATTTTGAACCGTGACTGAGTTTGAATACTGAGCAGCTTGAGACCATTGCCTGACTTTGATCATTTACTGCTGGAAGAATATTGACAAACTTTTAAGATATGTCTGATGTTGCCACTTCTCTTATTTCAGGATATGTGAATTGTAATAAACTGCAACATGTTTGACAAGGATTGGAATTGCAAACTCTTAACACACTAATAGTGAGTTATGAAACAAAACATTTGTTTTAGTAGACTTATTTTAATTTATTATAGGAGACCACTTTTTGGTTTTATATTTAACAGTCTTTATGGACACTGACAACAATGAGTTGTTTTCATGTCTAATTTAAAATTTCAAAAAAATTTCCTCTGCTTTTTATTATGATATATTTATGTGGATTCTTAGAGTGCAAATGACTTTGAATAGTATTATAAACTTGTAGTTTATTTTATATGTCCTTGTTGTTGACTGATATAGTTCATTTATTCTTAACTGCAGTGCTTAGCATTAAAGCACTTAAATCTAAAGAGAAAGGATACTATTGGAGTACCCCACATTTTAGGGCTGAAGTTGAAGAGTAAAGGAGTGGGGAAGATGGAGACACGGGCAGCAGTTCAAAGCATGATGTATCATGTTAGGCTTGAGAAAACTCTAGTTCAAAGAGAAGGCGGTCAGGACTCACTGACTGAGAGCAGTATAATTCATCAGTGGATTTCAGCATTATTTGAGACAGAACAAGAAAATGTTCAGACAGAGTGTAGAAGATACATTTGTGATTGGAGGACAGTTAGCTACAGTATTTAAATGGCCTTTTTCCAATGGTATATGTATTTGTTTGTGTAGATGCTTATGAAAATCTGAATAGTTTTACATTAATATGCTTTACTAATATTATGTCTATCTGGCTAAGACTTAATTCTGAAATAATAAATTTGTCATTATTGATTTTGAGATGCATTTTTAATTCTGAAATAGTTAAGAATATGAATTCTAAACAGTGCTTCTTTTATGAGGTAATTAAATTAGGGATTCATCCAACGTTCATTCTAATTTGGAAATGTCGATGCAATGGACATTTCAAGGCTATGCAAGGGAATTCTCTAGACTGCTTAATTAAATTATCAGTGCAGTCTAATGTAAATATACTTCAGATTCTGCACCTGATTTACCTACTTAGCAAGTTTGTCTATGGACATTTCAGCTTATTTTGGTTGATTAATTAAATGCTCTTATATTTCTTGATAAAAAAATAATTCATTAGTGATGTCTTCTCTTTTATTTCAAGAGGCTTACTAGGATATAAAGGTAAATGCCAAACATGTTAACAAGGTAATAAATGAAGCAATTTGCTTTCTGGTCTGATTTCATCAATACATTTATTTTTTTCCTTTCAGAAAATATATGTTTTCTTAAATTTTTTAAATGAATTTAATTGAATAGTAATGAACCTTTCTTGAAACAAGTCTACTTCAGTTTATAAAAGCATCAGTTGCCATTGCCTAACTTAGTGATCACAAGCTCCCACCACCCTATCTGTTCAACACATATTTACACTTTTTAAAAAGTTTTTGTACCTCCATAGAGCCCTGCCCAGTGGTTCCCCTACTTGACAACTTCACTCCATATTAGGGAAACCAGGCATATCTGGGCTAGATGAAAGTCCTATATCCCATTTGCTCCTGCCCAAGTAGCCTAGCCAGCCCAGCCATTCACCTGTGATGAGAGTCAGGTGGCAGTAGGCAAGTCAGCTTGCTGGTCCAGTGGATTAGCCTACCTATGCCCCTGTGGAGTCCCCCCCCCCACCATGGTAGCCACAGGAATCATACTACATTTCCTGGCCTGTGCAGTTACAGCATGCCATTACATGCTTAACAGGCCAAAACTCTGGGGGGTGCTATACCTTGTGAGCTCTGTGAGTATCACCCAAGCAGGGAGCCAGACCCCCTCCCTCAGAATGTGCAAACCAACAATGGATGTTCACCCCTACATTTCCACTGTCTGAACTGCTAATCAAGCTCAAGTTATCTAGGTTGCAGTCAGACCACCACATATTTATTAAACAGAAAAATAACCATAAAGTGTTATTACGAGAAGGGGGTGGCTATGTTCCGTGCACCTCTTCAGTGTAGAGGTTTTGTCCCTTCACCTACTCTCTAAAACTGCAACAGCTGTACCAGCTCAGAAGAAATATTTATTTTCCTTCAAGAAACTGGAGGTGTGGCCAGAGTACCACCGCTCCAGAGAGTACAGGAGGATACAGCTGCCTCGGAAACACACTTTACTTTACATTGAATTTGCTTTGCTTTACTGTACTGTGATATTCTAGGGGGCAGTAGTAAAATTCTGTGAGGTAGATTGTACATGGTACAGAAGTATTCAGAAAGTTAAAGTGGACCCAGCAAATAACATCATGTTTCTCCCAAGCCTCCGGGTCTGGCCCAAATTACTACTATGCTTCACAGAAGTTCAAAAAGTAATAAAACAAAAGCAAGAAAATAACAGTAACCCATTACCGTATCTGCCTAAGTACTTTAACTATTTAAATCCTTGCATTATCATCTAAAACATTGCTTTATCACAAATAATAGGCAATATATTCCCATACAATCCATACAAACAACCTGCAAAGAATAGAATAAGGATTTTTTCAGGGGGAAGTCCCTACACTCAGCATGTGGGAGGTGAGCCCTCCTGTGACTCCAAAACTTATATATACTAACACCATGGTCACCCAGCAGTGAATAAAGGAGATATACTCAATTAAAATGCATAGCAGTCTCACACAAACAATGATCCCAAGCCTCAAATCAACACTAAAAGGTGATGCTGATTGGTTATGTTCAGGGTGTTAGAATTCAGTCAACTGGTTCTCAATCAACTGTAGGGAATCCATTTAAAATGTATCTAATCAGTCCCTAATAGGGTCTTGGTTATGAAACTGGTATTACCATGGATATAGCGTATGCATACTGCTCTCCCCAAGTCAGATTAATGTGACATTTATTACAAGTTCAACTGACTACCACGTGATTCCTTTAAAATGTAAACTGCTACTTATATTAGTCACCTGTCATGTGACCGTACAGGGTGGTTTCAGCTGTACTAAAGTCTACACTACTAACTTCTCCAAATCTGAAGCATATTTGTATTATCCAATGTTAAAACCAATATAAATTTGTCTTCACTGCAACATTTTGCCCCTCAACTTAATGATGTCACAACTGATGTCCATCTCCACAGCAGTTTCCTCCAAAAATGTGTTTTCTAGTATATAGCAACATATTTGTATGAAAGGACTCCAAACTCAGTAATTCATATTCTTCTCTCTCTCTCCTTCCTTGGCCTTAAGTTCCTCACTTACTCTTAGAACCTATTAATAATGAGTGGGATTCCATAAGGAACTCTACAGCAGTTCATAACCTATACAATGTCCTTCTGCCATCAATACTCTGTAATGTTCAAGTATTAGGCATCATGTACAATAGTGATGAGCACACAAATGTTCCCCGAGTTCTGCATGCAAGCGTTTTCTTTCAATATGGCTTTGTTGTATGGATCCTGAAATTCTATACAGCAGAACCTCATGAATGAGTATTCTAACAGAGTTGGAAAACAAAAAGTTATTGATGGGTATTTCATAGAATCTTTGTCAAACCAATGTTCAGGTAATTCAAGTCTTATATATGAACAAACAGTAGGCAGCATCACTGAAAATCAAAAATGTTTATAGGTGCAATCCCCCTGCACCTGCCACGTGGGGAGTTTCATCCTATGTGTACCATTCTTACTTAAATATGGTAATTCCAATTTACTGGGTAATTTATTTATGGTTTGTCTTGGTTATTCCCACTCCTTCTGTGACTTATTTTTCAGAAAAGACCTAAGGTGGTATTCAGAGTGACTAGGGAAAATTTGATCAGGGCACTAGAGAAATTCTCCTTCTCTTTGTTGAGTGGGAAAGGATTTTGGTGTTGCAGCAATATGGTGGTGGCCAGTGATTAAAGAGGGTAATGCTGAGCAGGCATTAATCTGTAAGTGCGTTAAATCAGCAGAGTTACTAACTGCACATAAGTATTTTTGAGTTTGTAAATCTGTATAACACAGTACTGATGAGGGGGTCAAAGAGGAAGAACCCAAATACCTAATTGTGATGTCATGGAATGCTGAAGTAGAGGAGCGCTTCCCTGTGAATAAAAATAGGCAGGTACTCCGATTAAGAAATCGGTCACTTTGGATATAACTATAGGAGATACAAAACCTTTGGACATGAGGAGAGAGTAAGCAACAGGAGGGTGTGTTGTAGGAGCCAGAGGAATAAGAAGAAGAAGTTAAACAGTTCATTAAAGACACTCATAAGTAAGAATTATGTAGTTGTTACTGCTGTTGTTGCTGAACATGGAAAGAAAGTGCGAGAATAAGAGTATGATGTTGCATTAAACAGGTAGAGGACATGGGATAAATTAGTTGCACCTCAATAGTTTTAAAGCTCCAAAAATCCAATCCTTGATTCATTTTGGTAATGAAAGTTTTTGTGATTTGGCTTTGAGACTTTTCAGCTGTTGGAAAATGTATGAAGCTGATAGAAAAGAAAAAGGAGTTGTACCCATAGAATAAATATGTTTTCATAAGTGTAAATGTGATGAATAAGAAAAATGTAGCTGTATAGTTTCGGACTGATGAAACTGTAGAGACCAAACTTAAATAATTAACAGCTTATGTGTGAACAATCACATTGTACATAGAGGGAGTGAGTTCTTTAAATCAGACTAAACAATATCCTTAATCTAAAGAATAATTTTGGCTAAGAAGATAATACTGCTTTCTTATTAAAGAATCAGGTAAAGTTAGTTTTATACTGCTTTCTTATTACATAATTAGGTAGAATTAGCTTCATACTGCTAGTTTATATATAATTAGATTTAGCTTCTTACTGTAGCTTATCATATAACTATCTAGAGTTAGCTTCATACTACTATCTTATAATACAGTTGTGTAGATTCAGCCTCGTACTGCTAGATTATTATATAATTAGGTAGAGTAAGCTTCATACTGTAGCTTATTATATAACTGATGGAATTTAGCTTCGTACTGATAGGTTAATATATAACTATGTAGAGTTAGCTTCACACTACTAGCTTATAATGCAGTTGTGTAAATTTAGCCTCGTACTCCTAGATTATTATATAATTAGGTACAGTTAGCTTCATACTGCTAGCTTATTATATAAATAGATAGACTTAGCTTTATACTGCTAGTTTATATATAATTAGAGTTAACTTCATACTGCTAGCTTATTATATAATGATGTAGAGTTAGCTTCATACTGTTATTGTATTATATAATTAGATAGAGTTAGCTTCATACTGCTATTGTATTATATAATCTGATAGAGTTAGCTTCATACTGCTAGCTTATTATATAATGATGTAGCTTTAGCGTCATACTGCTGTCGTATTATATAATCTGATAGAGTTAGCTTCATACTGCCAGCTTATTATATAGTCAGGTAGAGTTAGCTTCATATGTCTAGCTTATTATATAAATAGAGTTATCTTTATACAGCTAGCTTATATGTAATTAGGTAGAGTTAGCTTCATACTGCTAGTTTATTATATAATTAGGTAGAGTTAGCCTCATACTTCCAGGTCATTATATAACTAAGTATAGTTAGTAGCATACTGTTAGATAATATATATAATTAGTTAGAATTAGCTTCACACTGCTAGCTTATTATATAACTAGGCAGATTTAGCTTTATATTGAAAATTTATTGTATAATTAGGTGGAGTTAGCTTCATACTGGAACTGAACACTCTTAAAACTGTGGAGATGACAGTGGATTTTAGGAGTGGTACTACAATATTATCCCCCTCTTAATAGTTTCAGTGTCAGTGAAAGTGTCAGTTGTGGAATCTTTCAAGTTTTTGGGATCTATAATCTCCCGGGACTTGAAGTGGGAGACCAATGTAGGGTCCATCATAAAAAAGGCACAACAGTGAATGTACTTTCTGTGACAGCTGTGGAAGTTCAACCTCCCACAGGAACTGCTGATTCAGTTCTATACAGCAGTCATTGAGGCTGGTCTCAGCTCATCCATAACAGTGTGGTTTGGATCTCTGTCTAATCATGACAAAAATAGGATATATTGAATAGTCAGGTCTGCCGAAAAATTACTGGTGCTAGTTTGCCCTCCTTACAGGACCTGTACTATTCCAAAGTCATGAAAAGGGCAGGGAAGATCATCATTGACCCTTCATATCCAGGCCACCATCTTTTGGAACTATTACTATCAGCCAGGCATTATATATTAATATGCACCAAAACAAGCAGATATAAGAACAGCTTTTTCCCCACAGGCCATCAAGTTCATAAACGGTTAGCTCAGCTTATTAGACTAGGGTATTCTTTTTCCCAAGCCTCCGAGGATTCTGATTTACATATTGTTAATGCTTGTTTCTTTCAGTTTATTTCAATATTTCTATCACTGAGTTGCACTTGTCACATTGTTTGGTTATGTATATTTACTTTTTTGTCTTGTTCTTAATAGTTGTATGTATGTCATTTATGTAATTCATACTTGGAGAGTCACTGAAACCGGAGTCAAATTCCTTGTATGCGTGCATACTTGGCCAATAAATGCAATTCTAATTCTAATTCTGATACTGCTCATTTTATAATTAGGTGGAGTTAGCATAATACTGCTTGCTTATCGTATAATTATGTGGAGTTAGCTTTATATTGTTTGCTTGTAATATAATTAAGTAGAGTTAGCTTCATACTGCTAGCTTATTGTATAACTAGGTAGAGTTAGAATTATTCAGGTGTGTTTATTATATAATTAGGTAGAGTTAGCTTTATACTGTTAGGTTATTATATAATTAGAGTTAACTAAGAAATTAAAATATTGCTTGACTAAAGTAGGTATCACATTACATACATGCTATGTGTCATACCATAATGACGAGTATTTTTTTTAATCAAAGTATCAGGAAAGACTGATATAGTGTATTCTGAGGGAAAATTACAGGATATGTCCTGGAATGATTGACTGACTGCAATGATTGCAAAATACATGTACACTCCAGATGCATCCTGGTTTGTTTTCCCAGAATGCACTGACAGTCATTGGCAAAAGATTATTTACACAGCTATATGTAAAACTGCCCTATTTGGGCATGCAGCAGGTAGACAGATCTTCAAGTATTCTGCATTCTCCAAACTTTCAAGCATTTGCATTGTGCACCACTCTGATAGTGTTTACACACAACAGAGACACTGAACTGGAGAACATTGAGTTGGTCATCAAAATAATATAGCTTGTGAAATAACCTTTGCTAGCAGTTTTTAACATACATAGAACTCTAAAACTAATAACAAAACAACATTTATCAAATATACATTCAGATAAAATGTTTCCAGAGCCAGCAATCTCAATAAAATATTAAAATCCTAAAATGTGTGCCTGTGCCTCTGATGTGAAGGGATAAAGCTTTAGGTACAGCCTGGTTGATCTGATTTCAGCTAGCAGCTTAGGTACTTAACTGTGTAGTTAGGGATGGTGGCAACTGGGGAGAGGGATTTCAGCTAGCAGCTTAGGTACCTAACTGTGTAGTTAGGGATGGTGGCAACTGGGGAGGGGGACAATGGTTCTTACCTGACTTGTGCTACTTCTCCATTGATAGCCCCCTACTGCGGAGCAAAACCTTGACTTACTTTAGGAAATTTGGCCAGGAAGATGTGAACGTGGCTGCCCAAGCCAGTCATGGTAACCCTGTCAGTGCACATGAAGGAGTACATATGGGTAAACTAATGGGGTGCTGGTGACCCTTACGGTAATGCAAGTGTTCATATCATGACCAGGGGTGGTGGTTAGGCTCATCAATGAAAAAATGCTCTCATTACCAGGAGGTTCATTGAGTACAAAGCACCCTTATTGCTGCATGGATGATGGCCTCTTAGAGGCAGACATGAGCTAAAAAAAATGCAATAAAAATCCCAAAATGTGTTCATTAAAATCAGGGTTATTTAAGTGTCAATGAAAATCAGTTATGTAACTAAAGCAAACTCTCAAATATTCACCAAACTCACACACAGCAAGCCCAACCATAATGATTAAAATAAAATGCATTACAAATAATGCAGCACTTTACAAAAGGATCTAAACAAACAGAGCAACATAAGTAACAAAACTTTCTCAGAGTTCTTTGTGTCAGAATATGTGAAATAATCAAATATAGAAAATAAAACTTTGTAGCATTGTACCCCCGATATATCATATATTTCTTTATAACAACAGTTTATTTCCCAAACCCATCTTAACTTCCTGAGGCCCATATAGCCAGACAAAAAAAAGATGTCAAAATGCACCTATCAGAGTAAATTTCCAGAAGTAATTAGTCTTTGTTCAAGCAAGCAATTCTGCAGGAATCTGGCTAAATATTTATGTATATCTAACAGTCCTGTCCTTCAAGACAAAATACTCAACTGTTACACAATATGCCCCCACACAGAAGAATGCTCTGTTGTAATTAAAAATTAATTGGTAGTTTTGAGGTCAGTGGGAAATAGTAATGCATCCCATTAACAATGACACTATTATTTTAATAAAGTAATCAACTTTGATGAAAAACTGCCAATACCTATTATTATCTAAAGTTCAGAGCTGAATAAAATATGCAAAACAAAGGGTTCATATATATTATTTGTCATAATCTACTTGTTTACCTTTTCCTTTACATTCTTTCTTCTCCATACAAATACAGTCATTGGCCTTTCACAGCATGTTTCTACAGTGCTAATAAACTGGCATACATTCTTAGGGCATATTGAAGGGATAGGATCTACCAGATGTCACTCAGGATGGCTGGTCATTAAGCTACAACAAGCTAACCAGCTTAGGCTGTTCCATTGTGGTTTTAGTCACACAAGGGATACTTATCATAGGATCATAGGAGATTACTAGGCTAATGGCCCTGGGGCCCTTACCAGCCTAGCCAAGAATTTATCCCAAAAAAAGAAACCTGAGTCAGCACCTGTTGCCCCTGTCAGTCAGGAACAAAGGTGGAACCCCTGGGACAAATTTATGGTTTCTCATCTGCTCATCAAGGTTGCATTTGAAGAGGGTCAGTGAGGTACTCTGTTTGATATGTATGGGAAATCTATTCCAGAGACAGGGCAGCCTCTGGGAGACAAACCTGTCTCTCCAGCAGGTTTTGATAAGGTTGCATATTAGATTTAGGCCTATCGAGTGTGTAATACAGGAGGAGTTAGACTTACGGATATGGAGCATTTCCAGTAGGGCAGGGTCTGACACTGCCTTGTAGGCGAGACAAAGTTCACCCCTGAGCAATCTGGATGATACCGAGTAGAGTGATAGTGATTTAAACCTGTCCGCATAGGATAGGTGTTGGAGGCCATGGATTCTTTTTGTGAGGTATTTCTGTAGCCTTTCCAGTTGGTGCAGGTGTTTGGAGAGGTACATACCAAATGGGGCATTATACTCAATTATAGGTCTAATAAGGAAGGAGTACAGAGGGGCAATAACCTCCTTTATCTGGATGCAGTCCCTTTACTTATGAGACAAACCAAGTAAAAGGCTTTTCTGACCACCGGCACCACATGATGGTTGAATGTGAGATTGTTTTCAACCTGAGTACCCAGGTCTCTCACCACAGTTTGTGTGCTTAGGGGGCTGCCGTTGATGTGGTAATCAGCAGGGGCCGTGATTTGCATTTAATTTAAGGCCATGACTTTGGCACCAGTCATTTGTAGCTGTGAGACCCTCTTGCAGTAAGTTAACACCAACTGCAGAGTCAATGAGAGCACCCAACTTACAGTCATCCACAAACTTGGTCAGCCACAGGCCCTTTGTCTTGATCTGGACCTCTGAGTAGTATATGCCAAACAGTAGGGGTCCCAGGACAGATCCCTTGGGAACACCACTTGTGACAGGTCTGCTGTCGGAGGTGGCAGCACCTATTTTGACCTTGTAGGTCCTATCTGTGAGCCAGTTGGCCACCCATCTGACTAAATAGGGATTAACATCAAGTTGTGTTAGTACCTAATTACCTCTGTATTAGTTGGTGGGTGGCTGGTGTGGCACATTTTGGTTCAACAATAGAAATAGCATTTGAGTCCAGGATTAGGTGTGAGACTTAGTCAATTGTACATGTTTGTGAAGCTCAAAAGGTGTGCCGCATACTCAAACCATTTTCTGGATAATTTGTTGGAGATAAAAAGATGATCTTGTTACCACCAGGATGGGTAAAACAGTGTTCATTTTAACAAGGGTTCTTGGCCTCAAACTGACAACAGGCAGTTGGTGTGAATGGCAACTTGGTGTTCTAATCACTAACACTATGCTTGGAGGTGAGGATGTAAGATATGACTGCAGAAAATAAGAAAAAAAAAGATGTGTTCATTGGTTGAGGTAGGCATGGCACACAAATCATTTTTAGGTGGGGAGGGTGATTCGGGGAACTTTGGTCACAAGTAGGCTGTATGAAACTCAATGATTGCTGTCTAGCTGGGGACAAAATACCGATTGATGTAAAGGCATTTGAAGAGGGAACAAGAACACTAATCAAAAAGCAGATACAACAGAGCATGAGAAATATAAATCCATATTGGGACAAGGACTGGGAGTTGGGAATGCTGCAACATGCTGAGGCTGTAGTAGCTGTCATCAAAGGGTGGGGAGTGACTGCTGTTGGAGAAGGGTCAGCAGGAAGTTCAAATCAAAGTTTATCTGACAAACTTTACTAAACCTTCCTTCAACAACAGTGGTGCTTATGAACTGTAAGCTTTAGCTGCTGTGCGTACCTAGGGTTGACTTGTGTGCCATTATTATTACACTGTCAGAAGTGCACAATGTCTGGGTGGTCTGACAACTGAGATCCAATAGAATATTCATAAAACCTAGTATACCTTAAAAAACATGTCCCATAAAGCACACTGGACTCATGAGCATTTGCCATATGCTCTTCAGTATATACTATATTATCTTAAGGTTTTTTTCTAAAAGAAGGAATGTTTTTAACGTACTCTTTGTAGAAATCAGTTTCCTCCTTCTGTCTATTGGCTGTTACAGGAAAGCTTGACACAGGATCACACTAGCTCTAGCTGTTAAGCATTAAAAAAGGTGCACTCTTTTCAGGTAAATGGCAAGCAGAGAAGAGTTAATCTTCATATATGAACAGGATTAAGAGATTAAGTCAGTCATTTTTTATCTGACATAATTTTGGTTTAAAGGCCTAGCTGAAGAGTTTGAGTGGACAAATGTAACAGTATAGTGGCAGTACTTCAGAATTATTTTGTTTCAAAGAGGATAATTGTTCGTTTTATATACCAGTTTGCACAGGTATTAGCAGTAGATTCAGAGACCTTTAACCAGTCAACTACCTGACTATAGCTGCATTACTTTATTATGTCTTAATGAATATCACAAGTTTAAACCAACGTATTCAAAAACAATTGTTGAAAGATAGTAAATTTCTTACATCTTAACAACTATTTTATGCATCTGCAACATTTAGCTGTCTTCAGTAACATTTGTATGTACTGAACTCATTTGTTTGTGTCACTTTATGACCTGTACTGTATCTAAAAAGGCTCATATTTATATAATATACACACACACACAAAAGACTGAAAATCAAAATGTCTAAAACACAAAGTATCGAAAATGGAATTTGCCCTTTTCCAGTGTTGTGTGATCTTTGAGTTGGTATATATAGTTAGCAGGAGGTGTGGGCAGCACAGCCCCCTAAATAAGGGGTGTATGAATATTTTTGATATTTTGAGTTTTAGATATTTTGATTTTCAGTCTTTTGAACTTTTGATCTTCTGACATACACCTACATATATATATATATATATATATATATATATATATATATATATATATATATATATATATCAATAGATAGATGATACATAGATAGATATAGATATATAGATAGATATAGATACATAGATATACATATACATAGAGAGAGAGAGAGGGAGATCTAGAGAGACATTCACACACACATACATACACACACACACACACACACACACACACACACACACACACACACACACACACACACACACACACACACACACACACATGCTCAGTAAGTACAATATATATGTAACTTAAGTCATCTCTGTGAGGTAATCCTTAGAGGTACACTTGTACAGTGAAAGTAATTGATGTTTTAAACGGGTATGGTGGCTTTAAAGTTGCATCCCTTAAACTGGAGGGAAAAATGTAAAGTGGAAATCCTTGGTAAAATACAGACTAACTAATTAATACATTCTAATAAATGCAACATCACATGAATTTTTAAACATTACCATTCTGATTTCCAGCACCTACACATCAGTGACTTGTTGTTGTGGGGGATGCCTCTTATTACGGTAGCAGATGCACATTTCCCATTCAGCACAGACGATAGTACTAAATGTTGCATTCTTGGTCTCTGCTGTTTCACATTGTTCGCAGACAACAAGGTACTGTGAGTCAGCACAATAATTATACAGCACAGGGAAGTGCATGGCAGCCTTCAGCAATGGCACTAATTAGGGAGAAACATATACATATACTGTAACTAGACCATGCTGTCAAGAAACAGCGGGTGAAACCAGAATCACAGGAAATGTTGGAGGCACTGCTAAGGAAATGCTCCACATAAGAACAGGAAAATCCACTTAGGGAAATCGATCAATAAAGAAGTCACAAGCAGCACCAGACTACCAAAATAGTAAAAGCAAATTGTAATACATTATTCCACACCATTTGTTTCAATGTATACACAAATGCATACACATATAAACTGTTTGCGTGCTTGCGTGTGTACGCCTTGTTGCATAGGATGTCTCTTAAACATGTTATCTAGTATAACAATATTCTGAAATTCAAATAGAGATGGAAGAAGATGGCAATAAACAGAAATAAAATAAAATGAAATATAATCAAACGTTTCAGACATGTAAGAGGTGATTTGAATATTGCAACCTATCCAAAATATTTGCCAGAAAGATAAGACATTCTCAGTAACTTCTCATAATGTGTTGGCATTGTCTTCACAGAGGATTATGGTAGTCCAGACCACAGAATGGAGATCTGTAATTTACTCATAGTTTCACTTTATATCAACAGGATTGTTTTATAATAGTCTGTTGAAAATATTTTAACTGAAGCAGAGTCTAGCAGCCAAAAGTCAAAATAAGATAAAGCTGTAAGATACACTGTTTGGTGAAAATCTTGGCATCAGCAAAGAGTGGTGTTATTATAAATGAGGATGTATTTCCCTAAGCCATCTTCTCACATAATGAAATGTTTTTCATTCACCCCCCACCCCATCCCCATTAAATGTACTTTGAGGACACAATATGTCAAGGAAATGTTATATTTCAGTCTAGAAGGCAATGCATTCTTTAAGTAAAAAAATTATAGATCAAGGCTTTGGCCTAATGGTGCCTATGAAACACCATTTTCATGAAGTAACTTTTAACAGACCTTTATATAAACATGTAGATGCTTTGGGAAATAATGTTCCATCAAATTGCCATAAATTTAATTCAAGCTCTTTTCTTTGAAAGACAATAGCTCAAACACGAATAAGTCACTTTTCAAGAAATTTGGTTCAAATGTTGCCACAGCAAGGGTCTGTGTACTTGGCACTTTTTGGCCCTTTAAGTTAACAGTTCTAAAAGTTAATAAAGCAGAAAAGATGACCTTATAACAGTAATTAATAACTAAGATTACCTTATAACAGTAATTAATAACTAATGATGTTGGTGTGAGTTATGAAGTATTTACCTACAAATATTGGAGTTAGACCATGATAGTATCTCATGGATGTCATATTAAAGAAGGGACAGATTAACATGAAATGTCTGTAGTCATTATTGTGCAACAGCTCTCATCTTCATCTTAATTAACAGACCAAGGCATCATAAAGCAGCCATTTGTTGTGTATACCAAGAAGTCAAAGTTAGTATGGCAGAGATGAGAGATGGAGAAATAGGTGCCATAGCGAGGGACAGATGGCCAACAGGAAACATTTGCAAAAGTGTCTCATCTATTATGCATATGGACTAGACCCTCAAAAAGCTACCAGAAGTAGTATATAAAGAGAAAAAGTTGAAGGCAGCAGGAAGGTAAAGGTAAGAATGTTCTAGAGTAATTCAGTGTTCACACAAATATAGAGCACTACTCTGGAAGCCACAGGTGGACATATAATAAAGAATGACTCAAAAGTGTTTACTAAGAGAAGAGTAGGGGATGGCATTAAGTAGAGTTTGTAAATTTAACTGTGCAGAGGACACAGACTTGGGAGTGGCCAGCTGAAGGCGGGTACCGTTACTAGAAGCATTGTTAAAAAAATTAGCAGAAGAAAGGGGTATTTGATAAGCAATAACAAGTTCAATACAGTAAGAGAAAATATAGTTACATATATTCCAGAATTTTCTCATTGGAAGAAAACATGAGATACAAGGAGCAGTGAATTCATAAAGACTGGGATAGAAAGTGAGAAAGTCATAGTCCAATAAATGTTCCCACCAACACTGCAAAAGGAGAAGCTGTTCATGGGAGCAGCTTGCACAAACCAGAGAGAAGAACTATACTTATTTTAGGAGTGGCATTGCAATTCACCAACAAGAAAATGGAGAATTAACTAATGCTTGACTCATATGCACCTCAACACACATATTTTCACTGTATTTCCCTTTGACTTCTATAATTCTTTTCAATATTGTGATATTATTTGAAACTGGCTCCATCAGCCAAGTGGAAAATCAATAAGTGACATGCAACATATGAAAAGGAAAGGTGTGTATGAAACAAAATGACACCAAAACAATCTGTCTAGGATACACTGCAGTGGAGATATTATCTACTGTTTTATTATTTGTTATGTACAGTTTATATTTATATTCATGTTTTCATAAAGGGTAAGATATTTGTTATTGAGGGGTATATTGCAAAATGTCATGGTGGGAAACAGAAAATTACACAGTTGTTGTCCCTGTATAAACTATAATAGAGGTATTGAGAGTTGATTTTAGTCATTATGAATGTATGCAATATGTCCATATTTACATTAATATTCCAAAAACCACATGACTTCCAATCTATTCCATAGCATCAGCTGATATCTCAAATGACACAGAAGAAAATTATCAGTGATCCTTAAAATGGAAGCCATACAGACTGAGCAATACCGATTGCTATTTATGCTGGTAATTAAGCAGACAGGCATAACTTTTCTTATTGCTAAAAGCATTTCAGAAACAAGCATCTAGACAGGAACTTCTAGACTTCATAAGAAACATAGACTTTGATTAAACAAAATTGCTGCTGATTCTATGTGTCTGAGGTGCACAGTTTCTGATATAAAGATATTTATAAAAATATATTAAAAATATAAGTCTAAATTGTTTGGCATTATAATATGTTGCAGTTACTGTACTGATGTAATGACTTTGACACTATAGACAAGTGTCATTGTAAAGAAGAGTTTGTAATGGACAGCACTGCTATATGTATTTTTAGCAGCAAAGATATTTATGTTTAGCTGTCTTACACCTTCTAGTTTGAATTTTCAGCATATTGTTAGTAAACTAAGGATGTTTTGTAGATTGACATTCCATTACAACTGGAAGTGAATGAGGTAAATGAATCATCATCATCATCCATCTTTTCCCATTTTCTTCATGCGGTCGGGGTGTCATATCAACTGTTGCCATATCTCTCTCTATTCAGTGCCGCACTCCTACCTTCTTCACCACTAATGCCTGACTGTCACAAGTCTTCTCTGACACAATCCATCCACCTCTTTGCTAGATGCCCTTGATTCCTCTTGCCTTCTTCCTGTCTGTCCCAAATATTTTTCACCAGGTTGTGTTCCACTTTTCTTCATACATGCATAAACCACCATAATCTGTTCTATTTGACCTTTTCTGCAATTGGAGCTACTTTGGCTTCTAGTCTTATGTCTTCACTTCTTCATCTGTCCCACATCCTACCACCCATCTCAGGCACTTAATCTCCATCACATCTAGCTTCTTCTCCTGCCTTTACTGCCTAGGTTTCTGTACCATATGATAGTACTGGTCACACCACTATTTTGTACACCTCACTTTTCAGCTTCTTCGGCATCCTTCTGTCATATGCTACCCCTGACACTGCTTGACATTTGGCTGCAACCACTCTGATTCTAGCTTTGACATCCTTATTCAGACTTCCTTTTTCCACCCCTCCCAGATACTCAAAGCCACTAATCCATTCCTCTATTTCTCCTTTTACCTCAGTTCTCAGTTTCTTCTGATTTCCTCCATTTGCTGCCCTTACAACTGTCTTATCTGTTCTCAGTTTTATCCCATGTGCCTTCATTTTTCTATTTCATTCATGTACCATGAAGTTTTTGCACAGAGTCTGATTGTAACGCCACATCATCAGCATACAGTATCTTTGTTGTTTTGTCTCTTCCATCCTGTTTGCTAATGTAATCCATCACAAGTATGAACAGCAGTGGGTTCAGAACTGTACTCTGATGCACACCCATTCCCACTGGGAACCCCTCTGTGAGATCAAACACTGTTCATAATTAGGTCCTCATACATAATTTGCACTAATTCTACCTAGAAATATAAGACTAAAGCTGCACAAGGACTGTTTTGAAAGAAAAGAGACTGTAGGAGAACACAATGAAGGCAAACATAATTCAAAAGCCAGATAGATGAGAGGAGCACAAGGTATAAGAATTTGAAAGGAAGAAGACAAAAGGATTGGAAAAGACTGAGCCAGCTAATATAATAATTGCAACAAGCAAATAAGAGAAGGGTTGAAACAACAAAATAGCAAGATTATGCAAAACAAAAAGGAATAACTGGGTCAAGGTGGTAGTGATGAGAAAGAGGGGGGAACAGAGTGATAAAAGGAATATTTAATTAGCATAGAGGTGGGGTGGGGTGGGGCATGTGGGCAGGTCAAAGAAGGTGTTGGGGTGTCTGGCTCCATGTTACACAACAATGAAGCACTAAATGTTCCCAAGATGACATTTAAAGACTTATGTATGGAGTGGTGGGAATACGTCATTGATGCTGGCTCATCCATCAGGAGATGGTTCCATCCCACCTCAAAGCTGCACTTATGAGTAAAGCCCAGAAGTGCGTTTCACACGCAAAGAGATTCTGGAATTTAAACCTGCCACAGAGTGCATGCATCCCAGTGGAGCATCAAACATGTGATGAAGTAAACATCTGCAATGAGGCTCTGTAGCAGGGAGCACTGCTCCTCATCTGTCAGTCAACATGGAAATCTGTAGGTATATTGAAATCCTTCTGGCCTCCTGCAGAATGGCAGCAAAGTTTCCCAGCTCTTCCTTCTTCCTCCTTTGGGTCCCCCAGTACTGAGTACAGGACAGGAATGAAGTGACTGTTTTCATAATGAAATACTAAATAGGTGCTTAAATATCAAAAGTAAATCTGCTACAGTAAATATTGTTGCACCTCTAACCATCGCACTGCATCTAACTATA
The DNA here is from genome assembly GCF_019279795.1 of Protopterus annectens. NCBI lineage: Eukaryota > Metazoa > Chordata > Ceratodontiformes > Protopteridae > Protopterus > Protopterus annectens. The sequence goes on from NC_056733.1 coordinate 503,561,408, forward strand.
CTATCCTGAATGTAGAATGTATCTGAATAAAGACAGTAATTCTTGGGTCACAGAAACCAGGAGTAAAAAGAAAAGCAAATTTAAAAAAAAAATCAGATTTTTTTTACTCTGAGTCACACTTTGTCAGAGCTGGTGTTAAATATATAGCATATAATGAAAGACAAAACAGTATTTGATTTTGCCAAAATATGACAACTCTGGCGTCAACTAGATGATACATGACAAGCAATAGGGTTCCTAAACAGAGAAATGCAATATTAGATGGTAACAGAGAGTGATGGGGAAATAATATAAAAAATGCTGGGAGACAATGCAAAGGCAAAAAATGGTCTCAATGTTTATAAAAGGACTTGTTTTACTTTGCAAGTGAAACAAGCTCAAATTTAAGTTTATGTCAGTGCTTGCTATGCACACGTCAATTAAATATGTAAAAGCATAGCGCATACATGCCAATAAACAGTAATGAAATGATAAATATGCTGGTACTAAAATCATGATTACTAATATTCAGAACAATTACTGAGTACAATGTCTTTGGGATATATCTCACTTAATATATCAAACAATCAGAAAGACCCCAAAGGTCCCTAAACAAAATGTTTACAGGACTAACGTCCCTGAGCTACCAGGAGAGGCTGGAAGATCTATCATTTTATTTAGCATCTTATAGGCTCATCAGGGGAGATCTCCGACTTGCTTAGTATGCCATTAGAGACCCAAATGTCTTGGAATTCCTGCTTCTCCACAAGTCCAATATTTTCACCAATACTAGAGGTAGGGAAAATCTTCACCAACAGATAAATAAAACACAATGTTGGGACATGTTCATAACCCAGTGCATCCCAAACCTCTTGAATAAACTTCCCCTACATGTTAAATAGCGCAATTCAATATCTTCCATTAAACACAAACTAGATGACTGGGTGAGTATACACAGATTTACTCTAGCAATGACTGGTATGGCCCTCCTGGAGAAAGGAGATGTGGCCTGAGGAAGGGTCCTTGCAAAATATGAATGGTCATAAGACTCAGTAGCCTTGAAATATCTATGAAGCTATGAAAAGTTAATGAATAAATAATGCCAGGTCATACACTAAATAACAATGAATCATCCTACGGTCTTCGTGTTGGATGGCAAACCATGAAACTTGTTATGCTTCCTTCCAGATAGGTCGTTGTATGTACCACATGTGAGTCAAAATTCTCTAAGTTTGTATTTCTTGAATTTGGTTTGCACTGTGAAATCTGTGAGGAATATCTAACTGAAGTTTAGTTTCTTGAACATATAGTGATGCCAATATGAAGTCTGACTTTATGAACCTATTTTAAGCTGCAGTTTAAAACACCGAAATATGCTCATCTTTTGCAATAACTATAATAGCCTATAGCTATAACACTGCCACTGGTTATGTTCATTTTTTTTCGCAGGCAGGTAAGTCTGTCTGCAGCCTTATACAACAATATTTATATAAGTATTTATATTTTTCATGCAAAACCAAATATTTATTTTCTCCTAGGTCATACTTCTGGGGAGGAATATGCAAGAAGAAGCATTATGGGGAGGTTCAGACCTCCAATACGAGTTTTACACTGGAGTTTACCTCCTGCAAAAAAATGTTAACAAATGCCTCAAATAGTTGAACTGTATAACCGGGATAAGCTGAAAGACATACATTGAATCAAGATTATCCAAACAGAAACAGCATGGAACAAAACAAATTTGAAACAAAATAAGTAGTTCTAAAGGACAAACCATGAGAGTCAGTCTAAGACTAAGTGATTTTGTTCTTTAATATATTCATCATAGAACTTCCTCAAAATTTTTTTATAAAATGTTTCCATACCATTTAAATACTCTCCAGGCTTTGCACCAAAAAACACACACAGCCAATCAACTACCATTCAAAGCACATGCACCCAATGAAATACAATATTTAAATTAGTTTCAAAAATCTCAAAAAGGGAACATTTCCTGTATTCAGGACCAATCATTATGCACTAAAAACAAGCCAATCATAGATCTTAATGGCATTTTTTACCAGTCAGAAATAGAACCAATTATAGATCTTGATTGCCTTTTCCCAAAAATCAAAAAACAGTGTTAAAATTTATTGTCCACAAGTGATGTTCCCAAGCGGTCCTGCAAAAAAATATTAATAAATACCTCAAACAGTTGAACTGTATGCATGGCAAATACCAAAAGAGATGGGCTTTCATCTTTTGGGCATTTGTGCTTTAGATATTTCATCAAGAATATAGAATCAAGATTATCAAAATTAGTCTTTGTGATTTGCAACATATGAATTTTGATTGTGAAGTATTAAAACACTTTCTGGGATAATGTTAATATAGTTATGCAAGCATTATGGACTGACAATTTTAAGTTAACTAAATCTTTAGTAATTTGTAATGCTCCCATTCCTTAGGTTATTCCTAAATCATGGCAACATCTTTTTTGGAATATTTTAGCAATCGCTAGAACAGTGGTCACTAAAATTTGCCCACAAATTACCACATAGATGGTAATCCATTAAGTACGGAAGAAGTAATTAGGGATTTGGGGACCCAAGTAGATTGCAATCTCTCCTTTGACAATCACATTGCCAAAGTGGTTAGAAAGACATTCTATATAGCCCACCTTATCATGAAGGGGTTCACATCTAGATCAACAGAGGTCATTGTGCCCCTCTACTCATCACTCATCAGGCCCATAATTGAATACAATGCCCCATTTGGGATGTACCTTACCCGACACCTACTACAACTAGAAAGGTCCCAAAAGTACCTCACCAAGAGGATCAAGGGACTCAAACAGATGCCCTACGCAGTTAGGCTAAAGAAACTCCAGCTTTACTCAGTTGCTTACCGCCTACTCAAGGCGATCTGTGCCTGACGTATAAAGCCATGTCCAACCCAGAACTGATGGACATGCTCCACCTCAAGAAATCCAAATCCATCAGAACTACACGCTCCAGTGAATTAAACCTCAGCACAGAAATAAATAGAACATGCTGGAGGGACAGATTCATATCCCAGACGCTCCCCTCACTCTGGAACAAAATCCCAATCCATGTCAGACAGAGCCCCTCAATGACCCTCTTCAAGAAGAATCTCGACGTTTGGATGAGAGATCGTAAATTTACCCCTGGGATCTCTTCTGTGTCACTGTTAGACAGAGGCATGGTAAACTAACCTTAAATGTGCTGTCTTCTGTGACCTACTATACAGAGGCACAGTCAACTAATCCAAGAAGGGTGGCGAAAGCCAAACACACTCTGGCTAGGCTTGTAAATGCCCTAGGGCAGATAGCCTAGTATCAACCTATGAACCTATGAACCTATAAGAATTCCAATACTTCCTCAATGGTTGAATTTATAAATATTGCAAAGATTGTTTGTCATAATGAATTACATGTTATTAAGATGAGAAATAATAATAATAATTCTACGTGAAACATATGGTTGAAAGTTGAAAGTTTACTAGAAAAGTACTAATTGAATGTTGATCCTTTTTTATTTATTTAAAAATTACAATTTTCTTTATATATGTTAAAATGATTGAATATGAACTATTTAAATAGTTATTTTGTGTGAAATGTATATGTTATTTTTTTTATTGTAACTAATATTTTAAAATTCTAAAAATAAAAATAAAATAGTCTTTGTGAATCAGATCATGGAACTAGTGAGTATGTGGGAGTGAGCAATCAGTTTTCAAGTAAGTACACCATCATTTTACACATTCACTGAAGATGCAGTCGCTTTGTAAAAGATTGCGGTACTATCTAGTAGGAAGTAATTGAAGTACAGAATATCATCTATGGAATGCCAAGCACCTGCCATTATATGTTTGCTGCTTTTAGTTAAAAAAATTTATTCCTATGTTCCAAAATAATATCTTAAAATATGTTAAAGTATAATAAGTCCCTAATAAATTACTAGCAAAGGGAAGTAGGTAAAACAGTATCACTAAATGAAGCAACAATGAGAATATCAGCTTGTTTATGTATTTAATAAGTGAATAAGTTGCCTGATATATGAAAATGCATTCCAGCTACAACATGCAAGTAAGTACAATATATATTATACAAGTATAATAAAGCAAAGTCAAGAAAACAAAACTTATCAAAGTAAACACAACAAAGCCAAAATGAAATACTAATTTATAACACAAGCTGACAAACACTTACTGCTAAATAGGTAAACCATTGCTCAATAGTTGAACTAGCACTGTCGTAACACAAAGAAAATTTATTGTTTTAGGAAAATAAATGATTACATCAGGTGCTGTTCATGCAAGGACTATGAGGACACCATAAATATAGGTGGGCAAGTTATTTAATATGGTTCTACTCATAAAAAATGCATGCGACATAGGCTATTTAAGAAAGAGGGGCCATGAATGCACAATGAGAAAAGAAGATGTTCTACATACAAGGGCCAGGAGCACAAATACAAACACATATCTAAAACTTTGAAAGCAATGCATACCAAGCTCTGCATTCCAAAACTGCAAAAACTATCATATATATATATATATATATATATATATATATATATATATATATATTTTTTTTTTTTTTAATTATATTCTTAGTCATTATTCATTATTTTCATAATTATTCAATTTAGCCAATATGAATTCAATAATCAGTACTATATTGATAAAAAGTCATGGATTATTCAATATTATCAATACAGAAGTGGTTTATGAATTTCACATCTTCTAGTGACCTAAAGAAGCAAAGACACTAGTATACTAACATAATGCAAATGAAGAAATGTTCAAGCAGATGTTTAACTCTACTTCAGCTAATGTAGATATTTAAATTATTTTAAGCCTAAGTGCACTGAAAAATATTTGCCTCTCAGTAGTAGAACTGAAATATTTTCTGAGTACTGAAATGAATACAGCTTATTTTCCAAAACGAGTTTGGATGGTGACAGAATTAAGGGCATTATTGGTCTTTTTGTCCTGATTCCTTTACTTCTTTGTGTATTACTGCAGTCTAATAATAAACATCTACTAAACGGTAGCTGGTTTAGTTAGTGTAGCATTATGAATTTTTGCAGACTATGGTAGAAGTCATATAGTATTCTCTGAGTAGGCCAAAGGGCCATTTTGCTTAAAATATCATTTTATGAAGTAACTTGCCCATATGACACAAAGGCAGTATGGCACCAAAGGTGTTGAATAGAAGTGCAAGAAAAGATTATATATGCAATCACTTATTGAGATCACTGATTTGGGAATGCCACCTTTTGTCTTCATGTTTCATTACTGCATAGATCTCCCTAAACCTTTGAAAGGATATTGAATCTGCTTCAAGTGGCTGTGATAAGAGCCCCCTTCCGTCACACCACAATGATGGTTGCTTCAAAGAAATAACCAGTGTGCAGACAGTTAAGAAATGTATGTTGACATCCTTTGAATCTACTATCTCTGGGCTGCTGTAAATAAGCTATTATGTTTACAGATGTTAGAACAGATTCAGTTGCTTTTGCTGTGGAAAGGCAAAACAATTAACATTTCTTGTAGATAAAATGAGATCATGAAACCTTATAGCACACCTGAAGAATTTCTATGTATAAAAATGTGAGCTTGGTCTTATTCTGTCTCATTTTGCTTGTAAGATACTAAAGTGACTACTTGTCTGTAGATTTGTTAGGGAGCATTACAAGGGCTTGACTCCCAAGCACTCAAAGACTACTGTTAGGAATTCAAGCATTTTGTAGCTCAGGAAAGTTGACACTTGCAATCAAAGTTGAACATGAGCTCAGTCAAACAGCTGCTGCAGCTTACCTGAACACATTATTTGAGTTCAAGCGAGATAAGTGTGTTTCAGTCATAGGAGTTTTAGGTTTAGGGAGCTGGAGGGGGATTTTAGGTTTAGAGCATGTGGAAGGCATTTTAGGGTTAGGGAGTGAGAAAGCAGCCTTTGGATTAGAGACAAGGAAAGACTTAGGGTCAGGGGGTTATTTTTAGGGAGTGGGAAGCTGTTCTTAGTATTAGGGAATGAGATGAGAGTCTTAAGGTTAGAGAACTGGAGGAGGATTTTAGGTTTAGGGAGCAGAAAAAGGATTTTTAAGGTTAGAGTTAGGTTTCTACTGGGACTATCAGAGTTAGGGTTCTGGTGGGACCATACAGGGAGGACTATGTAATTATGAGAGGAACATTAGTGAGAGATCAAGTACTTGTCTTTTAAAGCAAGTGACAGCAGTCCGGTGCGTCAGAAGCTACTAGCATGTGAGCAACTGTAACTGACCCAATTTCCTGTCTGCAATTTCTGCTTGATATTGTCTAGGAGCATATGCCAAAAAAGGGAGCTGTACTGTTTTAGAAATAGCTAGATGTATGCAGCTAACTTAGATAGAGATTTTTTTTAATATTCCTGCTTATTTCAATGTTACTTTATTCTTCTATGTGTGTGTTTTCATTCCTTTGCATATTTAACCTGTAGCTGCACTCTTGATATTAAACACTTCTGAATGGTCTTTATTTTATATATCTATCTATCTATATATATATATATATATATATATATATATATATATATATATATATATATATATATATATATATATATATATATATATATATATATATATATATATATATATATATATATACACATATATATATATATATATATATATATATATATATATATATTATTGCTTTGTAAGCTTTGAGAGGAGGGATATTATTGACCATTAGTTTACAAGCTGCTACTGCCCATTTCTTACCTCTTACCAGGAAAATATTAATGCATATGATTTCATATTTGTCTTAAATTATGAGCAGCAGGTAACTGGAGGTCTCTGGCCAGTTCCAGAATGGTAGCAGTAGTTCTGTGCCACAAAGAAAACTGTGGGAAACTGAAAAGTTCTACCAGCCTTCCCTGGGAATTTTGCATATAAAAATAATAACTTGTGTGAAAGAAAGTTGTCATGTTTATGAGGCACCAGAAGACATGGGGGTTCATAGAGATAGTGCTGAAGAAGGGGTCTGGGATACTAGATAAAAGACTCAGCTCTGTAAGTCTTCTGTATGCAGCATAATATGGGGGGTTGGTGTTGATATCTCCTACCCAGCAATGCATATTATATCTTGGAGCCAGGTTATATTTTATGAATTTATTAATGAGTTAGCCTTTCATGCAAATTGTTTCTTGTAGTTTAACTTGTGGATACCAGTGATGTGCAGCATTCCTCTGGTGCCAGGTATGAACTTTTCTTCATATCTGGGTGGCAGTGACCCCTTAATCATGACATTTTAGTGGGTATGAGTGAGATTCAAACCACTCTCTGTACCAAGCATCTGAAGGGATAGGATCAGAACTAAATGGACGGCTAACTCATAATGTAAGTCTGTCATGTTAAGTGGATTAGGGTCAGCATTATCATTAATAACCTGAAGTATTAGTATATAAGTCATAAGTAAATATTTGCCAAGTTCTTACTGTGGTGATGTAAATCATAGGTTGATAGATTCATCGGTGTGTACTAGGCTAATGGCCCTGCAGCCTTTACAAGCCTAGCCCATAGGATTGCCCTGGCATCGTGCCACCCGACCATAGTTCCTAGTGCTTCTATCAAGTAGAGCCACTGGAGTGATCCCCGAGATGAATTTTCTAAAATAACCAGCCCTGCCAAGTCTCAAACTCAGGACCCTGTGCACTAGAGTCAGAGCAACGCACCACTATGCCAAATCAGTTGTGTTTTGATTATAGGTTAGTACAAGGCTAACTGCCCTTGTGGGCCATTTTAAGCCTAGCCAATTACCCATGTGAGAATAAAACCCTGCACCTTGTGTCTGTAAGGCAAACATCGTAACCATTATGCCAACCTTAGTAGTACTAGTTAGCTGGGGAAAGCAAACAAGTATCAATGTATTGAAATGTTGCATAAATATATATATTCTGGAATCATTATTTTAGCTTACTGTAAATAAGTGAGGCTATCTGGAGAGATAATATCAATCCCTGAGTGAAACAGGCACATAGTCTTAAAACACCAATAGTGATATGCTGTAGACAATATACAGTAGAAGACATTTTTAAAGTTGCAAGTCAAGTTTGTTGTCTCTCCCTCATAAATTTGTAAGTCAGGGTCACATTTATTACATTGTTGTGCTGCTGGAGCTTCCTTCCAAAATGCACTCACTTATTATGTGACAAATCACATTAATGTTTAAGTGAATGATGTGTTACTCAAATGCTCTGACACATAGAGATTGCAGTGCAGAGTTACAGTATTACAGCAATAATAACACTGCTCAGGACAATCACAGTGGTGCAGTATATTTATTTATTTTCTACCAAGCATTTTTACAGTTCCTGCTGGAGTAAGAGAGCCTATTATTAAATCTTGGCAGCAGGCTTTTGATACAGACTGCTGTAACATTAAGTGGGGTACCCAATGTATATTTAACTGGCTAGGTAGTATACGGTTATACAAACCTCAAATTTTATACTTGCCTTTGCTGGAAATTATTTTTTTTCCAAAGTGGGAAGGTGTTATTATTCCAAGTTAGCTAATGCAACAGACGTCTGTTCTCTGTCATCTTATGTCTATTCAGGCATACCGTTTTAGAACTGTATAGGAACTGCAACCAGCACAACAACCACAAAAACTGACATCAAAAAGATAAACTTAGTAATTATTCATGGTGGTAATTATGACAGTTTGACGCCATGGACTTGTTTCTACATAGCAACATCTCCATATTAAAACAGCATAGAATAATAAAGGCATACATTCCATCTGTTGTAATAATATATTAAGAATCAGACATTAAAAATGCTGGCTGTAGCGCTTGTTGTTTTCTCAGCATTTGGCAGCTTCAGATATTTTACCTTAGGGGCAGGAAAAAATAGGCACTGCTTCTCTTCCCGTTCTGCAGCAATGTAGCATAACTGTCAGTCTAAGCATTGCAACAAGCAAGAAAATACCCAGATCCAGCTACATATCATTATAATTCCTCCAGTTATCTAATTATAGCTTTTCATACCAAGTGATGAGTGTAAACAGCAAGAAATAAGTCACACAGCTGATTCTGGAAAATGGAGCCATTCAATTACAGTTGTATTTCAGTAAAACATTAGGACAGAGTGCAGATGATCTGTTAAAGCAACAGTATATTAAATAGAAATTAAAACTGACAATGCCTCTTAGTTTTGATTGATTCTGGATACATTTAATTCTACTTAAATGATAAATAGTTACATTTAAATATGATTTTAGTGATTGAATAGAAAAAAAAATCATCTCAATTTTTACAAGGCAATGGTTTGGAAGAAATTTGTCAAAAGACATTTATTACACTTGAGAGTGGAGTTCACTGTCCATACAACTCTTTCAGGTCCTCCAATCCTTTAAGCCCTCTTGCCATAGTTACTAGATTTCTTCCTCCTCTAGTGTGCATTCTTGAATCTGACAGTGTGAGAGGTAAGGGCATCATCCAGAAGAAGGCAGTCTTAAAGGCAAACTTTTGTCACTATAACACTGAGGTACATATGATTCTCCCCTCAGCTCAACAACAGCCATCATTCAGAACTTATAGGCATCCTTAGTCAGTCAAAAAGCATTCTGTCATCCTAGATGCTATGTCAGAGTGCATAATAAACCTCCTAGAGACACTAGAGATCTAGTTTAAGAACCATGAATATAGATAGGTTTATAGGTTTACAGGTAATTTCTAGTCTAACAACTCCCAGGGGGTCTTTTTAAGCCTAACCATGCTTCCCAAATATATCTGACAAGGATCGATTCCCTACTGTTATTCTAAGAAGTATATATAGGCTCGAACAAGGGTGGTCAAGCATTTATATTGACACATTGGTGCCAGACCAAGGGTAACTTTCTCATTTCCCATCCACTGGTCCATGTTATGTTTGGATTGAATTAAGGAAGAACTCTGCTTCAAATGGATTGGAAGCTTGTTCCAGAGAAGAGGTAGTCTGTAAGACACATAAAGGTCCCTCCAACATGTCAGATCAGGTAATTCTGAAGCTTTTTTTTTTTTTTTTTTTTTGCAGATGTGCAGCAGGTCCATCTGAATGGGATCAAACAATGCTTTGTAGGCCAGGCATAGCTCATCTCTCAGCAATCTGTAGGAGACTGAGTACAGGGATAGGGCTTTGAGACAGTCCCTATAGAATACGTTCTTTAGGCCATGCATTCCTTTTGCAAGGAACCTCTGTGGTTGCTCCAGTTGTTGCATGTCTAGTCATGTACATAACTAAGGGGCTGTTGCACTCAATGATCTGATAAGGGTTGGGTATAGCAGAACAATGACATCCTTGGACCTCAATGCCAAACCCTTGTTTATAAGTTGCACAATATAGAATGGTTTCCTTACTACTGTAGGCACATATGGTCAACAGCCAGGTTATTGTCTATATGTGTTTCCAAATCCCTGACTACTGGGTCTACTCCCAGGGGTGTATTATAAGTGTGGTAGTTTCCAGAGATAGTCATCTTTCCAAAGGATACCATTATGCATTTCTTGGAACTGAGTTTTAGACTTTGCCTGTGATGCCAGTTATTAGTCTGTGTCAGGCCTATTTGGAGGGTATTTGTGTCACTGGGGGATTCTATGTCTGCTTCTAGTTTGCAATCATCTGCAACCTTGGTCATCCAGAGGCCATTAACATTGGCCTTAACTTCAGAGAAGTAAATACCAAAAAAGCAGTGGCCCCAGCAATGAGTCTTGAGTGACTTCACTAGTGGCTGGCCTCTATGTGGAGGTAGACTCCACTATCCTAACTTTTTGAGTCCCATCTGTGAGCCAGATGGCTATCCAGTGGATGACAGGGGGGGGGGGGTTTATACATCATTTTGTGAGTTTATCTACAATGCCTTTGTGGGGCATTTTGGCCAGGTTGAGGAAAGTAGTATGCACTGTTTTGCCCTCATCCATTGAAGTCCTCTAGGTTGAGTAGACAAGACCTGCCCTTGACAAAACAAAACTGGGTTGGATCCAGTGTCTGACGTTTTCTACGTCATTTTTTTATCATCTTTTAATGATATTTTTTTTCCAGGGCTTTGCATAAGAGACTATTCAGACTTATGGGTCTGTAGTTATCTGGTCCATAGATGGGTTGCCCTTGTGCAGCCAGTCCCCCATTTACTTGGCACAAATACTTTATGAAGGCTGTTGTTATGTAATGATTCTAGTGATCCTAATAGGTTATGTTTCATGCCATTAAGAAGCCATCTTAGGATATTATCAGAGCCGATTCATGCTTGGAAAGTGCACTGAGGAAATGTTCTCTAGTTATAGTTGGGGAAGTTATGGCTGAGGGTATTTCCTGAGGGGTGTCTATTAAGACTAATTAATGTAGCTAGCTTATTAATACTTAACACATATATCCCATAAATGATAAGGTATTTTATCAGTGATTCAAAGTTTTATCTTAAAATATACATAAGCACAAAAATTCTGGGCTGCAATTAACTCTGTACTGCACTCCGGAAAAACCTCTACCACAACACCCACTACAGATAACAACCAAATTACTATCTCCACACAGTTCAATAAGTTCTTTACTGAAACAATATAGGACCTAGCTAATAACCAAACCAACACCATTCACCCTTCCCCAACAAACATACCAACCTCAAATGTATCACAAGACAATAGCTCCCATATTAACTTCCAGCCAGCATCAATCAAAACCACTCAAAAGCTCCTCCAAACACTCAAACCCAGCACCCTATCCGCTGATAACCTACCCACAGAATATCTCCAAATAGCTGCTGAAGCTATTGCCTACCCTGTTGCAATTCTCATAAACAGGTCTATCTCAGAATGTAAAGTACCCCATATATGGAAAACCTCCTATATCATCCCACTACACAAAGGAGGTAACTTTTTTGAATTCAATAACTATCAGCCTATTGCCATTCTATCACCCCTATCTAACGTCTTAGAAAGGGTCATCCACACCCAACTCATGAACTACCTTTTAGAAAATAAATTACTGTGTAAAAACCAGCATGGTTTCATACCATCCTACAGTACCTCCACTGCACTTATATCATTCACTGATACCATTAATTATCATAGAAACAATGGTCAACTAGTCTCAGCCATATTTTTAGACTTATCAAAGGCTTTCGATATGGTTAACCATAATAAACTTCTCCTATCACTCTCCACCCTAAAGCTAAGTGACTCCTCTGTCTCCTGGCTAAAGAGCTATCTATCAGGTCGACAACAGGCAGTAAAATGGCAAAACGAACTATCCACTCTACTTCCAGTATCCTTAGGAGTCCCACAAGGGTCCATCCTAGGTCCATTACTCGTCACTCTATACACCAATCAACTCCCATCCTCCATCCCAAATGCCTCAGTTATTTAATATGCTGATGATATCATATGTGCTGCCCACACACTAAACCACCTCCGTTCATTAACACAGGAATGCTTCTCACTAGCCGAGACCTGGTTCACCAAGCATCAGCTCATTCTTAACCCAACTAAAACAAAGTTACTTCTCTTATGTTCTCACAGATCCCTTCCCCAAACATATAACTTTACAATTACTTCTAATAATAAAACTGAGATCAGCCCAACCAACCACACCAAACCTCTAGGGACTGAAACAGACAACAACCTAAAATTCAACCTACACATTGCCCAAACTATCAAGAAGGTTCACAAAAAACTAGGTCTGCTCTACCATAAGAAGCAATTTCTGTCAAAGTAATCAAGAACCACAATAGCAAGAACACATCTACTATCCACCCTCTTCTATGCATCCCCAGTACTAACCAACCTCTGAAAAACTGACCTAACCAAACTAGACTCCTGCTACAATAAAATAGCTAGATTTGCCTCAGATACTTCATATAGGACACACCACTGTGACTCTCTCAAAAAGCTAAACTTGCTAGAGCTCCCTCTGTTACTCCAATTCAACCAATTGTCACTAGCACACAAATTATACTACTTCCCAGACAAACTCCCAGCCCTCCAACATCTTATTCGCCCCCACACCACAACAAGGACCTTGAGATCTAGCAACCTAAACCTCCTAGAAGTAACTAAACATAACAATGAGGCAGGGAAATCCCTCTTTAGCTACTCCATTTCCAAACTTTGGAACTCACTACCTTTCCCCCTTCTTCTTTCAGCTGCTCCTGTTAGGGGTCACCACAGCAGATCAACTGTTTCCATTTCTTCCTGTCCTCTGCATCTTGCTCTGTCACAACAACCACCTGCATGTCTTCTCTCACTACATCCATAAACCTTATCTTAGGCCTTCCTCTTTTCCTGTTACCTGGCAGCTTCATCCTTAGCATCTTTTTCCCAATATACTCTGCATCCCTCCTCAGCACATGTCCAAACCAATGTAATCTTGCCTCTCTGGCTTTGTCTCCAAACCTTCCAACCTGGGCTGACCCTCTAATATACTTATTCCTAATCCTGTCCATCCTCGTCACACCCAGTGCAAATGTTAACATCTTCAACTCTGCTACTTCAAGCTCTGACTCCTGCCTTTTTGTCAATGCCACTGTCTCCAACCCATATAACATAGCTGGTCTCACTACCCTCTTGTAGACCTTCCCTTTCACTCTTACTGGTACTCGTCTGTCACAAATCACTCCTGACACTCTTCTCCACCCACTCCATCCTGCCTGTACTCTCTTCTTCACCTCTCTTCCACACTCACCATTACTCTGAACTGTTGATCCCAAGTACTTAAACTCATGCACCTTCGCCACCTCTACTCCCTGCATCCTCACCATTCCTCTATCCTCCCTCTCATTCACACAGATATATTCTGTCTTAGTCCTGCTGACCTTCATTCCTCTTCTCTCTAGAGCATATCTCCACCTCTCCAGGGTCTCCTACACCTGTTCCCTACTCTCACTACAGATCACAATGTCATCTGCAAACATCATAGTTCACAGGAACTCCTGTCTGATCTCGTCTGTCAACCTGTCCATCACCATTGCAAATAAGAAAGGGCTCAGAGCTGATCCTTGATGTAATCCCACCTCCACCTTAAACGCATCTGTCACTCCCACCGCAGACCTCACCACTGTCACACTACCCTCGTACATATCCTGTACCACTCTTACATACTTCTCTGACACTCCCTGCTTCCTCATACAATACCACAACTCCTCTCTAGGCACCCTGTCATATGCTTTCTCTAAATCCACAAAGACACAATGCAACTCATCCTGACCTTCTCTGTACTTCTCCATCAACACTCTCAGAGCAAGCATCACATCTGTAGTGCTCTTTCCTGGCATGAAACCATACTGCTGATCACTAATCATCACCTTCCTTCTTAACATAGCTTCCACTACTATTTCCCATAACTTCATGCTGTGACTGATCAGTTTAATCCCTCTGTAGTTACTACACTACCTTTCTCCCTATCATCCAATAACTCCACTACACAATTTAAAAAATTCTAAAGACCCACCTTATGAATAAATGGCTAAGCTCCTGTCTCAACCCTGGATGAATCCAAAAATTGATAATATCTCGTTCCATACTCTTCTGTCTATTCTGATTTTTTCCCAGCTTCTAACTAAAGAATGACCTCACATATTGAAAGTAGATGCAAGCTATGGGAAGCATTTTACTGCCATATACTGTCCCTATATGCTTCAAAAGCATATATTCTGTATGTATATGTCAGAAATGAACTAAAGTATTCCAAACCTGCTACCACTAATCTGTACATATTACTATGTCTCTGTACTATATAATGTTCTTTTTTACTAATGTTAGTAAATATGTGTTGTATTGTAAGTAACACTGTTCATAAGTGCTTTAATATGAAAATGGAGCTTTTCTCCCCGGGCCTCCGCTGAAAATGGACATCTGTCCAGTCGGACTTTCCCGGTCAACAAATGTGAATAAATAAATAAAATAAATATTTAAAAGACATTTGAATATAATTGGTGAGTCAAAGTTTTATCTAAAAATATAAACAAGCACAAATAATTGAAATGCTTACACATATTTAAAAGACATTTCAATACAGATAGAATCATTTTACCTCTCAAATATTTCATATATCTGCCAGTTTCCTTAATCAGTATATCAGACTTAGATTATTTAATATGATTACTTACAATAAATTTAATATACCTGACTTACTTTCAAATGTTCTTTTGAAGTCCACATATATTATTTCTGCAAAGTCTCTTTGCAATAGAAAAAGAGTGTTTCATTTCAGTTACTGTACAGAAGGCAGTTATAGCACTCTGCTTTCCCTAGGTTCATGTTGGGAATCAGAAAATAAAATATGCTTCTTCTTGTGTTTCATTTTCAGAAATATACTATTTTCTTTCAGGAAAATATTAGTTAAAGGATGTAAGTTAGCAATAGATAAACAGTCCTGAGGGTTAGATGGTGCAGAGAGTATAATAGTGGATTGTTTAAACTATTTGGGTAGATTACTTGTGATCAAAGTAGAGGAAAGATGTGTACTACAGGTTTAAAAGTATCAGAGGCAGCTATATGAACGAAGAACAAATGAATAGTACAAGAGTTTGAACTGGTCTCTCTTGAAAGCTTTTCCAACTATTGATGAAGTGCCTCAGAGACACAACAGAAGACACAACAGAAGACAGGACAAAATCAGGTTGCAAAGAATTAAAATGTGTTGAGTTCATGAGTGTGTGTCTGTCATCCATGTGTGAGCTATGTTAAGTCTAATGCTTACATTTTCAAAAAAGTCACTATATGGATTCAGATAAATAAGGTTTTTTGAAGAAGTGAAATTCTTTGAATCAACATCTGATGCAAATTATACTAGAAAACAATAGTTTGCATTGCTGTAATTATCAGTTGGGATATAATATTTTAGTGATAGAATTTAATATTTTTGTGACTACGTGTGCTATATATAGTCTGAACTCTGTTATGAATGTCACAGACTCTGACATTTCCAACAAATTAAGTGCACAAAGATACAGCTATTATAGTTACCAAGGCATGTGCATCTAAGAGACAGCAGTAGCCACCCTTGTGTTAGTCAACTAAATTAGCTAGGAACTGGGAACATGTCTTTCATCTTCAAAATAAAATATAGAGGAGCAATTTCTGAAAATAAATGTATTCCATCATATTCAGAATTGGTTGGGGCAGCCCCCAACATTGTTGCAAACAAGACAGATAAAGGTTAACTAATTATGGACATTACACTTGGACAGAGAAGTCTGTTTGTAGGGCTTAACATTTTGCTGATGATCATTATATCAAGGGAGAATAGCACTGGCACAATTGGGACTTTTCAAATAAATTTCAATATATTTTCATGAGCTCATTCTCTTCCATATTTCTGCTTAGTGAAACAAAAAAAAAGATTTATAATACAATTCAGAATGGAAGTTGAAAAAGATGAACTAAAAGGACATTTATAAAAACAATATGTAACCTTTAGGTTAATGGTTTACCTCCTCTGATAACCAGCAAGTGAACACATCCCAAGCATCCTTCTCAGACATATTCTGAGACAGTGCAAGAGCGGACATACACAACCAAACAAAAAAAAAACAATATCTAGCATACTGTTTAGACAATTGGCTCTTCTTAATGGGTAAAGTATATACCCACAGGGTAGT
Source organism: Protopterus annectens (assembly GCF_019279795.1). Classification (NCBI taxonomy): domain Eukaryota; kingdom Metazoa; phylum Chordata; order Ceratodontiformes; family Protopteridae; genus Protopterus; species Protopterus annectens. The sequence continues at coordinate 503,578,006 of NC_056733.1, forward strand.
GTGCATACCAGGTTAGCAGATGTTTAACATATAGAAATAAGACAAGAATCATAGGGGGTTAAATATAGCCTTCTGTATAAGGATCACCTGAAGTTGATTAAACAGAGAAGCTTGTGGATGTGTGTGTGGAAAGTGCTGGCCCGGGGAGCTGAGTATCCTTTGAGAAGGATGCTCATAATAAATTTTGAGCCAACAATGAATGATTTATATAGCACATTATGGGGTTAATCATATTCACACAGGGATTTTATGAGGATTATTAATAATATATAAGTGTTTGGAAGACTCTGGCCGGTGATATATACATATGCATATTTACAGAGAGAGGGAGACAGAAATCCATAAGGTCCATTTAATGGATTTGATAAGATAAGCAGGAAGTAGACATATGGAATATCCCACAGAAACTGTTCTGTTACCATGGCAGTACACAGATGTTTATACAAAGATGTACATAGGGCCAATTTAAAGAACATGGTAATGCGTATAGTTAGTGGCCAGACAGCTGTAACTACAGAAGCTGTTATTAGAATACTATGCATGCATTTATTCTCTGAGGAGACAGATTTGATATAGCAGAGGACTCAGGAGTATCTATAACACTGCCTGACCATCATAGTAAGACAGAAATGCTTGAGGGATTTACAGAAGATGGAGAAAGTCATGGGTCTTGTGAAGAAGTTGTTCTAAGAATAGAGACCAATTGAAAGTGAATTGGAGTATGATTACATAAAGTGGCATTCACTGAATGTATTTCCACTGTAATTGGTAGCCTGAAATTAGGTTGCCCTGAAAAATATGAACTCTCATTTTTAACTACTACATGGTCAAAGTAAAACACATTTTCATAAGGAAACTAAACTACCTCACACAGGTTATGACTGCCGGACAGAGAGCTGAACACAACTGTTTCAGGAAATGTTATCCCTCTATAAGTGGAGATTAACACATATTCTTAATTCTCCTAAATATCAGGAATCAGTCTTCTCTTTTGCATATACCTTTACAAGTGTAAAACTATTGAACAGAAATTTAAGACTTAATATATACTAGATTGCATTTCCCAGAAATGTCTGCACCAGTTGTGTATCTGTTTAGGGTGGGCTTCAATTGCAAATTCTGTGCATGTTATTAGAGCCCTTGATGTCAGTTACTCATTCTGGTACATTCTTACCTGCTCACTTTTAAATGACTGACCACATGTACCTAAACTTTTGGATGCAATATTCCTTCAGTATTCCAACAGAGAAAGCATTACTTTGTAAGAAGACGGGGAAAAGAGAAGCAGTGTTTATATCACAGTAAAGGACTTGGTTGTAATGGGTACATTTCACTGCAGTGGCTGCCAAATATGGAATACAGCTCTTTATTACTTTGTTTTCCTCTATTTCTCTCACAACGGAATATACTTGTAGTTCTCATTATAAGTCAAGAGCCTTTTCTAACTACTCTGCTCATAAAATGCATCAGCCAAATTTGAAATAAGTTCTGCCATGAGAAATATAATATTTTTCAACATCACTGTTTTAATTATGACTCCTTAGTTGAAATGAGTTTAACTTTCCTAAAAAAAGCAAAGCAAGCTGCTACTAACAAACATTTTGTGTCTAAATCCAGCAAACTCTGAAGAAGCAAAATATTGTAGCCATCTTTGTCATTTATTCACACATTACAATCAGTGAATTAGACATTAAAGTCAGCAGGTTACTTTCAGAACAGGCTCAGGGATCAACACTGACATCCAATTATGGTATTGTTAGAAAGAATGTAATGCGTGATATCAGTAACAAGAGCTAATGCTTTAGAAAGATTTTAGAAAAGGGTGCTGGGTATGGTTCTCTAAAAATCTGGATTACCCTTATATCTGATATAATGAATAGTGTGTCTGCCTGTGTGTGTGTGTGTGTGTGTGTGTGTGTGTGTGTGTGTGTGTGTGTGTGTGTGTGTGCGCATGCCTGTGTGCACATGTGTGTGCGTCTGTGTGTGTGCGTGCGTGTGTGCGTGTGTGTGTGCATGCGTGTTTGTGTGTGTGTGTGTGTGTGTGTGTGTGTGTGTGTGTGTGTGTGTGTGTGTGTGTGCCCATGTCTGCTTGTGTCAGTGTGTTATCACATCTATCTATCTATCTATCTATCTATCTATCTATCTATCTATCTATCTATCTATCTACCTATCTATCTATCTATCTATTTACCTAACTATCCACATAGCTATTTCATTTTATTATAGGAAAAGGCATTTAGTTGTGCATTGTTAGTTTACTGAAAGCTATAGATGCAGTGGTTACAGTGTAGAATGTAATCTGTGCCTATTATATTTTTCAGGACTACAGGAAGTTTGCTATAGGGAGTAATGCATGTTGCTGTTTATCTGGAGGACATACTAGTTGGTGTAGCCACAGAAAAGGAAATTTGCACAACTTAGAAAAACTGCTGAAAAGAATGGAGGATCAAGGTCTGCATTTTAAGATAAAGAAATAAAATGTTAAAACAGAAGTACAAAATGTGTGACATAAAGGTGACTCAGACTGTATACTTCCCACAGAGACCACTGTTAAGCCCATTGGAGAGGGATCATCCCCATAAAATGTTATTAAGTTAAAAGTATATTTGATTTGTTTCATAATTATAATAATATATATTTGTTAATCAGGCAGGCCCACAGGAACAATATTTCATTCAGTGACTTACTGAAGGCCATGCAGTAAGCAAAGGAAGGCTGCAGAAATCAAACGCTGGAAGAGTAATTAATGTACAGGATGGAAAATTAAGGACCTAGGGAGAGATGATTAGAGAGATGAGAATGTTCTGGAATGACACTAGAGAGGAGTACATAACAATAAGTATCGGGAGAGATGATTAGAGAGATGAAAATGTTATGGAATGACACTAGAGAGGAGTACATAACAATAAGTATCGGGAGAGATGATTAGAGAGATGGGAATGTTATGGAATGACACTAGAGAGGAGTACATAACAATAAGTATCGGGAGAGACGATTAGAGAGATGAGAATGTTATGGAATGACACTAGAGAGGAGTACATAACAATATGTATTGGGAGAGACGATTAGAGAGATGAGAATGTTATGGAATGACACTACAGAGGAGTACATAACAATAAGTATCGGGAGAGACGATTAGAGAGATGAGAATGTTATGGAATGACACTAGAGAGGAGTACATAACAATAAGTATCGGGAGAAACGATTAGAGAGATGAGAATGTTATGGAATGACACTAGAGAGGAGTACATAACAATAAGTATCGGGAGAGACTATTATAGAGATGAGAATGTTATGGAATGACACTAGAGAGGAGTACATAAAAATATGTATCGGGAGAGATGATTAGAGAGATGGGAATGTTATGGAATGACACTAGAGAGGAGTACATAACAATAAGTATCGAGAGAGATGATTAGAGAGATGAGAATGTTATGGAATGACACTAGAGAGGAGTACATAACAATAAGTATCGGGAGAGATGATTAGAGAGATGAGAATGTTATGGAATGACACTAGAGAGGAGTACATAACAATAAGTATCGGGAGAGACGATTAGAGAGATGGGAATGTTATGGAATGACACTAGAGAGGAGTACATAACAATAAGTATCGGGAGAGACGATTAGAGAGATGAGAATGTTATGGAATGACACTAGAGAGGAGTACATAACAATAAGTATCGGGAGAGACGATTAGAGAGATGAGAATGTTATGGAATGACACTAGAGAGGAGTACATAACAATAAGTATCGGGAGAGACGATTAGAGAGATGAGAATGTTATGGAATGACACCAGAGAGGAGTACATAACAATAAGTATCGGGAGAGACGATTAGAGAGATGAGAATGTTATGGAAAGACACTAGAGAGGAGTACATAACAATAAGTATCGGGAGAGATGATTAGAGAGATGAGAATGTTATGGAATGACACTAGAGAGGAATACATAACAACAAGTATCGGGAGAGATGATTAGAGAGATGAGAATGTTATGGAATGACACTAGAGAGGAGTACATAACAATAAGTATCGGGAGAGATGATTAGAGAGATGGGAATGTTATGGAATGACACTAGAGAGGAGTACATAACAATAAGTATCGGGAGAGACAATTAGAGAGATGAGAATGTTATGGAATGACACTAGAGAGGAGTACATAACAATAAGTATCGGGAGAGACGATTAGAGAGATGGGAATGTAATGGAATGACACTAGAGAGGAGTACATAACAATAAGTATCGGGAGAGATGATTAGAGAGATGGGAATGTTATGGAATGACACTAGAGAGGAGTACATAACAATAAGTATCGGGAGAGATGATTGGAGAGATGGGAATGTTATGGAATGACACTAGAGAGGAGTACATAACAATAAGTATCGGTAGAGATGATTAGAGAGATGGGAATGTTATGGAATGACACTAGAGAGGAGTACATAACAATAAGTATCGGGAGAGATGATTAGAGAGATGAGAATGTTATGGAATGACACTAGAGAGGAGTACATAACAATAAGTATCGGGAGAGATGATTAGGGAGATGAGAATGTTATGGAATGACACTAGAGAGGAGTACATAACAATAAGTATCGGGAGAGACGATTAGAGAGATGAGAATGTTATGGAATGACACTAGAGAGGAGTACATAACAATAAGTATCGGGAAAGACGATTAGAGAGATGAGAATGTTATGAAATGACACTAGAGAGGAGTACATAACAATAAGTATCGGGAGAGATGATTAGAGAGATGAGAATGTTATGGAATGACACTAGAGAGGAGTACATAACAATGAGTATCGGGAGAGACGATCAGAGAGATGAGAATGTTATGGAATGACACTAGAGAGGAGTACATAACAATGAGTATCGGGAGAGACGAATAGAGAGATGAGAATGTTATGGAATGACACTAGAGAGGAGTACATAACAATAAGTTTCAGGAGAGATGATTAGAGAGATGGGAATGTTATGGAATGACACTAGAGAGGAGTACATAACAATAAGTATCGGGAGAGACGATTAGAGAGATGGGAATGTTATGGAATGACAATAAAGAGGAGTACATTACAATAAGTATCGGGAGAGATGATTAGAGAGATGAGAATGTTTTGGAATGACACTAGAGAGGAGTACATAACAATAAGTATCGGGAGAGACAATTAGAGAGATGAGAATGTTATGGAATGACACTAGAGAGGAGTACATAACAATAAGTTTCGGGAGAGACGATTAGAGAGATGAGAATGTTATGGAATGACACTAGAGAGGAGTACATAACAATAAGTATCGGGAGAGACGATTAGAGAGATGAGAATGTTATGGAAAGACACTAGAGAGGAGTACATAACAATAAGTATCGGGAGAGATGATTAGAGAGATGAGAATGTTATGGAATGACACTAGAGAGGAATACATAACAATAAGTATCGGGAGAGATGATTAGAGAGATGAGAATGTTATGGAATGACACTAGAGAGGAGTACATAACAATAAGTATCGGGAGAGATGATTAGAGAGATGGGAATGTTATGGAATGACATTAGAGAGGAGTACATAACAATAAGTATCGGGAGAGACAATTAGAGAGATGAGAATGTTATGGAATGACACTAGAGAGGAGTACATAACAATAAGTATCGGGAGAGACGATTAGAGAGATGGGAATGTTATGGAATGACACTACAGAGGAGTACATAACAATAAGTATCGGGAGAGATGATTAGAGAGATGGGAATGTTATGGAATGACACTAGAGAGGAGTACATAACAATAAGTATCGGGAGAGATGATTAGAGAGATGGGAATGTTATGGAATGACACTAGAGAGGAGTACATAACAATAAGTATCGGGAGAGATGATTAGAGAGATGGGAATGTTATGGAATGACACTAGAGAGGAGTACATACCAATAAGTATCGGGAGAGATGATTAGAGAGATGAGAATGTTATGGAATGACACTAGAGAGGAGTACATAACAATAAGTATCGGGAGAGATGATTAGGGAGATGAGAATGTTATGGAATGACACTAGAGAGGAGTACATAACAATAAGTATCGGGAGAGACGATTAGAGAGATGAGAATGTTATGGAATGACACTAGAGAGGAGTACATAACAATAAGTATCGGGAGACGATTAGAGAGATGAGAATGTTATGGAATGACACTAGAGAGGAGTACATAACAATAAGTATCGGGAGAGACGATCAGAGAGATGAGAATGTTATGGAATGACACTAGAGAGGAGTACATAACAATGAGTATCGGGAGAGATGAATAGAGAGATGAGAATGTTATGGAATGACACTAGAGAGGAGTACATAACAATAAGTTTCAGGAGAGATGATTAGAGAGATGGGAATGTTATGGAATGACACTAGAGAGGAGTACATAACAATAAGTATCGGGAGAGACGATTAGAGAGATGGGAATGTTATGGAATGACAATAAAGAGGAGTACATTACAATAAGTATCGGGAGAGATGAGAATGTTATGGAATGACATTAGAGAGGAGTACATAACAATAAGTATCGGGAGAGATGATTAGAGAGATGGGAATGTTATGGAATGACACTAGAGAGGAGTACATAACAATAAGTATCGGGAGAGATGATTAGAGAGATGAAAATGTTATGGAATGACACTAGAGAGGAGTACATAACAATAAGTATCGGGAGAGATGATTAGAGAGATGAGAATGTTATGGAATGACACTAGAGAGGAGTACATAACAATAAGTATCGGGAGAGATGATTAGAGAGATGAGAATGTTATGGAATGACACTAGAGAGGAGTACATAACAATAAGTATCGGGAGAGATGGTTAGAGAGATGAGAATGTTATGGAATGACACTAGAGAGGAGTACATAACAATAAGTATCGGGAGAGATGATTAGAGAGATGAGAATGTTATGGAATGACACTAGAGAGGAGTACATAACAATAAGTATCGGGAGAGACGATTAGAGAGATGAGAATGTTATGGAATGACACTAGAGAGGAGTACATAATAAGTATCGGGAGAGACGATTAGAGAGATGGGAATGTTATGGAATGACACTAGAGAGGAATACATAACAATAAGTATCGGGAGAGACGATTAGAGAGTTGGGAATGTTATGGAATGACACTAGAGAGGAGTACATAACAATAAGTATCGGGAGAGATGATTAGAGATGGGAATGTTATGGAATGACACTAGAGAGGAGTACATAATAAGTATCGGAGACGATTAGAGATGGGAATGTTATGGAATGACACTAGAGAGGAGTACATAACAATAAGTATTGGGAGAGATGATTAGAGAGATGGGAATGTTATGGAATGACACTAGAGAGGAGTACATAATAAGTATCGGGAGAGACGATTAGAGAGATGGGAATGTTATGGAATGACACTAGAGAGGAGTACATAACAATAAGTATCGGGAGAGATGATTAGAGAGATGGGAATGTTATGGAATGACACTAGAGAGGAGTACATAATAAGTATCGGGAGAGACGATTAGAGAGATGAGAATGTTATGGAATGACACTAGAGAGGAGTACATAACAATAAGTATCGGGAGAGACGATTAGAGAGATGAGAATGTTATGGAATGACACTAGAGAGGAGTACATAATAAGTATCGGGAGAGACGATTAGAGAGATGGGAATGTTATGGAATGACACTAGAGAGGAGTACATAACAATAAGTATTGGGAGAGATGATTAGAGAGATGGGAATGTTATGGAATGACACTAGAGAGGAGTACATAACAATAAGTATCGGGAGAGATGATTAGAGAGATGGGAATGTTATGGAATGACACTAGAGAGGAGTACATAACAATAAGTATCGGGAGAGATGATTAGAGAGATGAGAATGTTATGGAATGACACTAGAGAGGAGTACATAACAATAAGTATTGGGAGAGATGATTAGAGAGATGGGAATGTTATGGAATGACACTAGAGAGGAGTACATAACAATAAGTATCGGTAGAGACAATTAGAGAGATGAGAATGTTATGGAATGACACTAGAGAGGAGTACATAACAATAAGTATCGGGAGAGATGATTAGAGAGATGGGAATGTTATGGAATGACACTAGAGAGGAGTACATAACAATAAGTATCGGGAGAGATGATTAGAGAGATGGGAATGTTATGGAATGACACTAGAGAGGAGTACATAACAATAAGTATCAGGAGAGATGATTAGAGAGATGGGAATGTTATGGAATGACACTAGAGAGGAGTACATAACAATAAGTATTGGGAGAGATGATTAGAGAGATGATAATGTTATGGAATGACACTAGAGAGGAGTACATAACAATAAGTATCGGGAGAGACGATTAGGGAGATGAGAATGTTATGGAATGACACTAGAGAGGAGTACATAACAATAAGTATCGGGAGAGACGATTAGAGAGATGAGAATGTTATGGAATGACACTAGAGAGGAGTACATAACAATGAGTATCGGGAGAGACGATTAGAGAGATGAGAATGTTATGGAATGACACTAGAGTGGAGTACATAACAATGAGTATCGGGAGAGATGATTAGAGAGATGAGAATGTTATGGAATGACACTAGAGAGGAGTACATAACAATGAGTATCGGGAGAGATGATTAGAGAGATGGGAATGTTATGGAATGACACTAGAGAGGAGTACATAACAATAAGTATCGGGAGAGACAATTAGAGAGATGGGAATGTTATGGAATGACACTAGAGAGGAGTACATAACAATAAGTATCGGGAGAGATGGTTAGAGAGATGAGAATGTTATGGAATGACACTAGAGAGGAGTACATAACAATAAGTATCGGGAGAGATGATTAGAGAGATGAGAATGTTATGGAATGACACTAGAGAGGAGTACATAACAATAAGTATCGGGAGAGACGATTAGAGAGATGAGAATGTTATGGAATGACACTAGAGAGGAGTACATAATAAGTATCGGGAGAGACGATTAGAGAGATGGGAATGTTATGGAATGACACTAGAGAGGAGTACATAACAATAAGTATCGGGAGAGATGATTAGAGAGTTGGGAATGTTATGGAATGACACTAGAGAGGAGTACATAACAATAAGTATTGGGAGAGACGATTAGAGAGATGGGAATGTTATGGAATGACACTAGAGAGGAGTACATAACAATAAGTATTGGGAGAGATGATTAGAGAGATGAGAATGTTATGGAATGACACTAGAGAGGAGTACATAACATTAAGTATCGGGAGAGATGATTAGAGAGATGAGAATGTTATGGAATGACACTAGAGAGGAGCACATAACAATAAGTATCGGGAGAGATGATTAGAGAGATGAGAATGTTATGGAATGACACTAGAGAGGAGCACATAACAATAAGTATTGGGAGAGATGATTAGAGAGATGAGAATGTTATGGAATGACACTAGAGAGGAGTACATAACAATAAGTATCGGGAGAGATGATTAGGGAGATGAGAATGTTATGGAATGACACTAGAGAGGAGTACATAACAATAAGTATCGGGAGAGACGATTAGAGAGATGAGAATGTTATGGAATGACACTAGAGAGGAGTACATAACAATAACTATCGGGAGAGACGATTAGAGAGATGAGAATGTTATGGAATGACACTAGAGAGGAGTACATAACAATAAGTATCGGGAGAGACGATCAGAGAGATGAGAATGTTATGGAATGACACTAGAGAGGAGTACATAACAATGAGTATCGGGAGAGATGAATAGAGAGATGAGAATGTTATGGAATGACACTAGAGAGGAGTACATAACAATAAGTTTCAGGAGAGATGATTAGAGAGATGGGAATGTTATGGAATGACACTAGAGAGGAGTACATAACAATAAGTATCGGGAGAGACGATTAGAGAGATGGGAATGTTATGGAATGACAATAAAGAGGAGTACATTACAATAAGTATCGGGAGAGATGATTAGAGAGATGAGAATGTTATGGAATGACATTAGAGAGGAGTACATAACAATAAGTATCGGGAGAGATGATTAGAGAGATGGGAATGTTATGGAATGACACTAGAGGAGTACATAACAATAAGTATCGGGAGAGATGATTAGAGAGATGAAAATGTTATGGAATGACACTAGAGAGGAGTACATAACAATAAGTATGGGGAGAGATGATTAGAGAGATGAGAATGTTATGGAATGACACTAGAGAGGAGTACATAACAATAAGTATCGGGAGAGATGATTAGAGAGATGAGAATGTTATGGAATGACACTAGAGAGGAGTACATAACAATAAGTATCGGGAGAGATGGTTAGAGAGATGAGAATGTTATGGAATGACACTAGAGAGGAGTACATAACAATAAGTATCGGGAGAGATGATTAGAGAGATGAGAATGTTATGGAATGACACTAGAGAGGAGTACATAACAATAAGTATCGGGAGAGACGATTAGAGAGATGAGAATGTTATGGAATGACACTAGAGAGGAGTACATAATAAGTATCGGGAGAGACGATTAGAGAGATGGGAATGTTATGGAATGACACTAGAGAGGAATACATAACAATAAGTATCGGGAGAGACGATTAGAGAGTTGGGAATGTTATGGAATGACACTAGAGAGGAGTACATAACAATAAGTATTGGGAGAGACGATTAGAGAGATGGGAATGTTATGGAATGACACTAGAGAGGAGTACATAACAATAAGTATTGGGAGAGATGATTAGAGAGATGGGAATGTTATGGAATGACACTAGAGAGGAGTACATAACAATAAGTATCGGGAGAGATGATTAGAGAGATGGGAATGTTATGGAATGACACTAGAGAGGAGTACATAACAATAAGTATCGGGAGAGATGATTAGAGAGATGAGAATGTTATGGAATGACACTAGAGAGGAGTACATAACAATAAGTATTGGGAGAGATGATTAGAGAGATGGGAATGTTATGGAATGACACTAGAGAGGAGTACATAACAATAAGTATCGGTAGAGACAATTAGAGAGATGAGAATGTTATGGAATGACACTAGAGAGGAGTACATAACAATAAGTATCGGGAGAGATGATTAGAGAGATGGGAATGTTATGGAATTACACTAGAGAGGAGTACATAACAATAAGTATCAGGAGAGATGATTAGAGAGATGGGAATGTTATGGAATGACACTAGAGAGGAGTACATAACAATAAGTATCGGGAGAGATGATTAGAGAGATGGGAATGTTATGGAATGACACTAGAAAGGAGTACATAACAATAAGTATTGGGAGAGATGATTAGAGAGATGATAATGTTATGGAATGACACTAGAGAGGAGTACATAACAATAAGTATCGGGAGAGACGATTAGGAAGATGAGAATGTTATGGAATGACACTAGAGAGGAGTACATAACAATAAGTATCGGGAGAGACGATTAGAGAGATGAGAATGTTATGGAATGACACTAGAGAGGAGTACATAACAATGAGTATCGCGAGAGACGATTAGAGAGATGAGAATGTTATGGAATGACACTAGAGAGGAGTACATAACAATGAGTATCGGGAGAGATGATTAGAGAGATGAGAATGTTATGGAATGACACTAGAGAGGAGTACATAACAATGAGTATCGGGAGAGACGATTAGAGAGATGGGAATGTTATGGAATGACACTAGAGAGGAGTACATAACAATAAGTATTGGGAGAGACAATTAGAGAGATGGGAATGTTATGGAATGACACTAGAGAGGAGTACATAACAATAAGTATCGGGAGAGATGGTTAGAGAGATGAGAATGTTATGGAATGACACTAGAGAGGAGTACATAACAATAAGTATCGGGAGAGATGATTAGAGAGATGAGAATGTTATGGAATGACACTAGAGAGGAGTACATAACAATAAGTATCGGGAGACGATTAGAGAGATGGGAATGTTATGGAATGACACTAGAGAGGAGTACATAACAATAAGTATCGGGAGACGATTAGAGATGGGAATGTTATGGAATGACACTAGAGAGGAGTACATAACAATAAGTATTGGGAGAGACGATTAGAGAGATGGGAATGTTATGGAATGACACTAGAGAGGAGTACATAACAATAAGTATTGGAGAGATGATTAGAGAGATGGGAATGTTATGGAATGACACTAGAGAGGAGTACATAACAATAAGTATCGGGAGAGATGATTTGAGAGATGGGAATGTTATGGAATGACACTAGAGAGGAGTACATAACAATAAGTATCGGGAGAGATGATTAGAGAGATGAGAATGTTATGGAATGACACTAGAGAGGAGTACATAACAATAAGTATTGGGAGAGATGATTAGAGAGATCGGAATGTTATGGAATGACACTAGAGAGGAGTACATAACAATAAGTATCGGTAGAGACAATTAGAGAGATGAGAATGTTATGGAATGACACTAGAGAGGAGTACATAACAATAAGTATCGGGAGATGATTAGAGAGATGGGAATGTTATGGAATGACACTAGAGAGGAGTACATAACAATAAGTATCGGGAGAGACGATTAGAGAGATGAGAATGTTATGGAATGACACTAGAGAGGAGTACATAACAATAAGTATCGGGAGAGACGATTAGAGATGAGAATGTTATGGAATGACACTAGAGAGGAGTACATAACAATAAGTATCGGGAGAGATGATTAGAGAGATGAGAATGTTATGGAATGACACTAGAGAGGAGTACATAACATTAAGTATCGGGAGAGATGATTAGAGAGATGAGAATGTTATGGAATGACACTAGAGAGGAGCACATAACAATAAGTATCGGGAGAGATGATTAGAGATGAGAATGTTATGGAATGACACTAGAGGAGCACATAACAATAAGTATCGGGAGAGATGATTAGAGAGATGAGAATGTTATGGAATGACACTAGAGAGGAGTCCATAACAATAAGTATCGGGAGATGATTAGAGATGAGAATGTTATGGAATGACACTAGAGAGGAGTACATAACAATAAGTATCGGGAGAGACGATTAGAGAGATGAGAATGTTATGGAATGACACTAGAGAGGAGTACATAACAATAAGTATCGGGAGAGACGATTAGAGAGATGAGAATGTTATGGAATGACACTAGAGAAGAGTCCATAACAATAAGTATTGGGAGAGATGATTAGAGAGATGAGAATGTTATGGAATGACACTAGAGAGGAGTCCATAACAATAAGTATCGGGAGAGATGATTAGAGAGATGAGAATGTTATGGAATGACACTAGAGAGGAGTCCATAACAATAAGTATCAGCTAAAGAGGTAGAAGAGCATACATTAGTAGTATGGCATTGTTAAAGTGAGGGCTTCTTTTAGTGTTAGGCCATTACTACCTGCTAAGACATGGAGGTGTAAGTTAATTCAGAGTTAGAAAGAGATAGTTAAGGGGAATCGGTGGTCATGCATCTGTTTGGAGGGACAGGTGTCAGACATATATATATTTTTTTAGATTGTTCTAGAAACTGAAAGCTGCTACTATGTTTAAGGGATAAGGAGATAGAGTTCCAGGGGTGGGCAACATAGCTGGAGTAGAGAGAGGCTCCTGCTGAAAGGTGTGGTTTGTAGTTAATGAGGAGCATTTCGTATCCAGATCGAATTGGCCTAGCAGGGGTGTATGTATGCAATAACTCTAATTGGGCTTTGCTTTCTTCTGATTTGCATATTAATTTGTGGACTAAGAGTAGTTGGGTGTAGGCGAGTTGCTTTGATAAATGTTTTAGGGCTAAGCAATGATGGGTTCTGTTTGAAGAGTTAGTTGCAAATTTTGTTATTTTACTGTAGCACTGGTTTAGTTTATTTTGGATGAAAGTTTGAAGGTGAAGCAGTACTGGGGAGCCATATAGTAAAGTGGGAAGTAGGAGTATACAGGCCAGAAGTTTCCTGCATGAATCAGTTAAGTAGTTTTTGGTTCTATAGAGTGCCCCTCATTTCAGTGCATTTTTCTTTGATAACCTGTTGCATATGAAAGTCAGATGTCAGGTTATCATCAATCATCATGCCAAGTAGCTTGGTATGGGGGATGACTTCTATATTGAGAAATGTAGTTTGAGGTGTTTAAGGGCTTTTGGGAGTAATAATAGGTTTGTTTTTGAATTGAGTAGAAGCTGGGAGTTACTGAGCCAGCATTGAACTAATGAAAATCACTCTCGGGTGATGTGTTGTAGAGTAATTGGGTTACTGGCAGGACAGAATATTGTGGAGTCATCTGCATATTGTATGAGTGATGCTTGACATTTGGCAGAGTGCAGGTTGTTGGCAGATATGTTGAAAAGCAGTGGCTCCAGTATGGAATCTTGGGAAACACCTGTTTTGATGGATAGGAAGGATGATTAGAAATCAATCCAGTTAACAGACTGGCAACTCCAATTTGTGGAGTTGTTTGAAAGGCCAAGTGAAGAGAGCTGTTTTAGAAGTAAGTTATAGGAAATAGTGTTAAAGGCTCTGGACAGGTCCAGAAACATGCCTCTGGAGACCTTAACAGTACTGGTGAAGTTTAGGAGAGTTGTGGTTGTGCTATGCCCTGGTCTGAAACCATGTTGGTTGTGAATAAGGAGGTCGTTTGTAAATTAATCATTAACTGATTACGACTTTCAAATGATTCAACTGATTGAAAAGCAATTCAAATACAATTGATCATGAACCATAGTTGTCAAAGACAGTCTTGCGGATTCTGCAAGCCTTGCGCGGCATGCAGGATTAGTGCAGGAGCTCTAGCAGGCAATATGTCTGCCGTGTGATCCAGGAATAGCCTGCAAGGGCGTGCACGAGCGCTCCTGCACTAGTCCTGCATGGACTCAGCCCCTGTTTGCAAATTACCCCATTTGCAGGAGAAATCCATGGAAATTAGGCAAATTTGCAATCCAGGAAGCTGGAAGCCAGCTGTGCAGGACTAGTGTAATCCACAGAAATGTACTCGGTTAGTAACCGAGTACATTTCTGCAAATTCCAAAACAGAGCCGTGACAGCTCCAAATAAAGGGTGCATATCAGTCAAGAGGCATGCCAATGGTCAATATAAGGCTCACACATGCCAGTCAGGGGGGTTCACATACCCAACAAATGTGTACAAGTGTCAGGTGTGCCCCCAGCCTACGTAGAAATGTAATAACAGTCAGGTGTGTGTCCCCCAATCCTGTGTAAAAATGTAGTAACAGTCAGGTGTGCCCCCCCTCCAATCCTGTGTAGAAATGTAGTAATAGTCAGGTGTGACCCCCTCCAGTCCTGTGTAGAAATGTGGTAACAGTCAGGTGTGCCCCCCCCCATCCTGTGAAGAAATGTAGAAATAGTCAGGTGTGCCCCCCCCATCCTGTGTAGAAATGTAGAAACAGTCAGGTGTGCTCCCATCAACCCTACCTATTGATGTCAGGTGTGCCCCCCCATCCTACGTAGAAATGTAATAACAGTCAGGTGTGTCCCCCCAATCCTGTGTAGAAATGTAGTAACAGTCAGGTGTGCCCCCCAATCCTGTGTAGAAATGTAGTAACAGTCAGATGTGCCCCCCAATCCTGTGTAGAAATGTGGTAACAGTCAGGTGTGCCCCCCAATCCTGTGTAGAAATGTAGAAACAGTCAGGTGTGTCCCCCCAATCCTGTGAAGAAATGTAGAAATAGTCAGGTGTACCCTCCTCATCCTGTGTAGAAATGTAGAAACAGTCAGGTGTGCTCCCACCAACCCTACCTATTTACGTAGTAACGGTCTGGTGTGCCCTCCCAAATCCTATGTAGAAATGTAGAAATAGTCAGGTGTGCCCCCACAATCCTGTGTAGGAATGTAGAAACAGTCAGTTATGCTCCCCAACCCTACGTATGTATGTAGTAATGGTCTGGTGTGCCCCTCCCCCCAATCCGATGTACACACATCGTAACAGTCAGGTGTGCCCCCCCACAACCCTATGTAGAAATGTAGGAACATGTATGTGTAGGTATAATACCAGTGGAGCACAGATGCACAGAGGTGGCCAAGGTAGCAGGATAGTTTGTAGCATCTGCACAATATGCAGATATGTGTGTTACGTTGGTGTGTGTTTCATATTGTGTGAGAGTGGTCGGTATGTATGCATGTTGAGGTAAGACCTGGTGGCCATTGCCCACTAATGCTGATGACAGGGACAAGTCCTCACAACTGCAGTGCCAAACACAATACCCACCAGTATAACACAAGTTAGCAGTAAGCCATTGCAAATGTATAGTTGTAATATGTGTCACCATCTGAAAGATTGACATGGCATGGCTGTTGGGCTAGATATACAAGCAGTATACAGGGGAAAGTACCCCACACATACAGTATATATTGTGTCACTGTGAAATGGGCACACCCTTGGAACAGTACAAACAGGTATGCATCACATTATCTGGTCCTGTAGTAGGGGATACCAGTGTTGTCTGCCCAAACACTCACAGATCACAAAGGAGCAGGACTGATGTAGTGGGAAACAGCTGATGCACCTGCACATGCAAGCATAACTGGAATGCCCAATGAATATCTGTGTGTCAGATGCAAGTAGTGCTCATAGCACACATGCACCCAGCTCGCACAAACACCACCCACAGGTACCTGCTTGGTTGTACCCCTGTTGTGGGAATGGGTACAATATAACCTCAGCTGTATATGGCAAAAATGAAAGAATGCAGTATGCAGTGCAGGTGATCCATGCAGGTGTGTCGCCAGCTGTAGGTAGCACCCTGCCAGCAGCCACACCACCAATCAAAACTGATAGAAGGTATTGGCATGAACACCTAGCACACCTATCCTGTCACTCCAGGGGAATATACTGTATGGTGGTCTGAGACTGTAGGACTGACAGATAGCAATGGTCTGCCACATCTGGCCCGCATCAACAGCCAATGGCCCACAGACCTCTGCCAAGGGCCTGTGTCTCACACGTACTGCCAATGCATGCTATGTCATGGACACCCAATTAACAACACAACACACTCCACATACGCCATATGCAAGGCCATGTGGACAAACCACAGTGACATGTCCACCATGCCCCACTGCATGAACTGTCGACCAACACCAACACACAGCCATGATGGAGTGATAACTATAGGGAAAGTATCAGAGAATGTATGCATAATGTAAGGAAGAGGAGAGAATAACTGAGGGGGGCATGGCCAGCATGGAGTGTGCAAGGTCTGACACAAAGCTGTGTGCACACACTATCCCTGGCTGTAAACACATAAATGGGTGCTTACATACCTGCCTATACACCACAACAGGAGTAATGTCCTGATTCACGGCCCCTGCCTTTGGGTAACCTGTGCGAATCTGTACAGCTGTGCGGTATTGCTATAGCAATATAAGGCTATAGTGTCATGTTGCTGGATGTACATGTATGGGATCCCCTGCCAGCACTGTACCCAAGGTGCTGAACTGGATACACAGACCCAGCAGCAAGTGTCTGCAGCACCCCCTCCAGGATGGCATAACCTACCATGAATATGTAGGCATCTGCCCACAATACCTCACACAGCTGCAGTCACCCTTGTCCCCCAAGACATCACTGTGAGCAGGAATGTCCACCTGACAGTACATGAGGACAGAAAACATCACAGTGTATAACAGTACACATGTCTGGATATCTCTGCTAACAGTAGTACCATGTAGCTGAAGCAGCACAGACACAATCACCTACTGTACACACTACCCCTGCACACTTTGTCCTCATATTGCCAAATGATCGACGTATACCATGCAGAAACAGTTTGCTACCTATAGGTGTACAACACAAAGGTCTGCACTGGAGGACAAACTACCTGGAATCGATCCACACATGCAGTACAGAAGGTCATACTGGGCATGCTCACACACTTAGAGAAATGAAGGCAATGTCAGACAACAACATACTGAAAGGTCATACTGGGCATGCTCACACACTTACACACATGAAGCCCATGTCTGCAGACAACAGTGGACCAGACATATCTGGCAGTTGCAGATGTTAGTGCAGACACTCCTCAGTATGCACCACTCATGTTTTCCACACACAGTGGATAGGAATACAGACATATATCCAAGGACAACACACTATAATAAGCCAAAGGTAGATGTGCATAGATGTGTGGAAGAGAGTGACTGTGACAGGGAGCCATCCAGGCCTGTCCCACCCAGCACACAGCCATATGGCTACACCCACACGAGGTTCAGATGTCACTCATTGTAGATACTAGCCAACGGTATATGTCAACAGTACTGACTATGTGGTGCAAGTGTTAGCTGTGCAACATGACTGTACAATGAAGAAGTCATCTAGCAGATGTATACACATATCTGTGGAATATGGCCCTGCATGTGCCTGCATGTGGTGTGTCAACCCCTAGATGAATGGGTTATGGCCCATGCACACACACTGGCCTCCCCATAGCCCTACTTTGACAAGGCTGCTTAGATCATTCACTGTGAAATACAGCTTTGGGAAGGTTGTAGCCTAGTAATCTCCATGGCATGTCCTATAACTGTGTACTGCTGTAGTGTGATAAAATAGTTAGGTAGGAGTTCTAATCCCAGACTTGGCAACTGTGTGTGTGTGTGTGTGTGTGTGTGTGTGTGTGTGTGTGTGTGTGTGTGTGTGTGTGTGTGTGTATACGTGTGTATGTCTGTCTCTGTATAGAGAGCAATGCTTTTTAGGCTAGTCACACTCCCTACAATCCAAATGCCATACTTTGGCAAGGCTGCTGATGTCATCCACCCTAAAATACACCTTTGGGAAGGTTGTAGCCCAGTAATCTCCGTGACGCATCCTATAACTGCATACTGCTGTAGTATGATAAAATATGTAGGAGTTATAATCTCCGACTTGGCAACTGTGTGTGTGTGTGTGTGTGTGTGTGTGTGTGTGTGTGTGTGTGTGCGTGTGTGCGTGTGTGTGTGTGTGTGTGTGTGTGTGTGTGTGTGTGTGTGTGTGTGTGTGTGTGTCTGTCTGTCTCTGTCTGTGTAGGGAGCAATGCATTTTAGGTTAGTCACACTCACTACACTTCAAATGCCCTACATTAGCAATCCTGTTGATGTTATTCACTGTGAAATACACCTTTGGGGAAGGAGTACATCCAGTAATCTCCATGGCGCATCCTATAACTGCATACTGCTGCAGTGTAATAAACTAGTTAGGTAGGAGTTCTAATCCCAGACATGACAGGTGTGTGTGTGTGTGTGTGTGTGTGTGTGTGTGTGTGTGTGTGTGTGTGTGTGTGTGTGTGTGTGTGTGTGTGTGTGTGTGTGTGTGTGTCTGTGTTTATAATTCTTATCTTGTGTGGAGGTGGATGTGAGTGTGTAACAACTGGAGTCAATGGGGAGTGAGTTTTGCAAATCTTTTATATGGTGGCCCTAGTGTATATAGCACAATGTCCAGCATACAGGGATAACAGACATTTGACATCAAGGCCAGGCAAACAAAGTGAACGACCCTAGTATTACTCAGATAATACTCTCAACCCATGTCTCATACACACACACACTTGCCTAGGCAACAGCCACTATGTAGGTAGCACCCTGCATATTGCCCACTGATAGTAACCATGGTGTGATTGCAGTGGGCTACAGGGGGCATGGCACCCTGACCATAAGTCCAATAGGCACATACATGCCGACAGTGCACCTTCCCTATGTTCTCCACTGGACACCTGCAAAACCTGTGGTGCCTTCAAATGTGATGCACAAAGGACATACCATGCCAGAAAACACGTCCTGTATCATGCTATCCATGTAGGTGCTGGGTCAACCTGCCGTCCATTAACAGTTTCCGCCACATGAGGCTAGGACTGGCACATCTGATGATAACAATCTGTGTACACAACATGGGCCAGACACCCCAGGTACAGTTCCACATGTCACTGTACATGCATGTGGAAGGTTTGCATATTCCAGACACTGTCCATGTCATGGACTAAGGAACACATAAATGGCAAGCAATGCACAGCATTGGTCACATGCAATAATCACCCAGGTGACTGGATGGTGAATACAATACCCACCTGTGTGGTCAGATCCAGACACTACACCCCTGAGCCACAATGAAGACCATTGTCATGTGGCCTTATGCCAAGGTTTACCCATCACCTAGCCTTGTATAGCCGTCTGGCACAGTCAACCACAACACACCTGTGCAGCAATGCACCCATGCATGTCAGTACTGGCATCCTGTGTCTGTCTGTTGCATGATGTGTATGACCACATTCACACTCACTACAACCACCATTGGCATACTGAAGCATGCTGTCTGATGTCAGACACCTCCACATACTGTTTTCCCATATAACCTCCTTATGACCCTTCTGGTGCATGTGATACCTGCACTGTAATGTGTTGTGGCAATCCCACTAGTGATGATTTGTATTCCTGGCCCTGCCAAGTGTGTCAATGTGTGTGCGTCCCTGTGAGAGTGTAGTTGTGTTGACACTGACACCTGTTCATGCGGACAGGCACATGTACTACACCTACCATATAGCTACCATATCCCTGTTGCAAATGTCACTCACCATCACATATACATTTTGAGGGCTCCTCAACATGTAACCTATGTGGCACATCCACTAACTGCATAGACATGTGATAGCACTACATAGTCGTCAGGGGTTTAATACCCTGTACTGGAAGGTGTGTGTGACACAAACATGCTTATGTTTTACTCTCCCACCCCTCCCTGACTATTCCTTGCCTCTGTCTGCCTCTCTCACTACCTCTCTGGTGGATGCAGAGACTTACACCTGCTGTGCTTAGGCAGCAGCATGTGTATTTTAAGTGTTGCTCATGATCAGCTGATAGCCTCTGCATGAATTGCAGCCCACCTCTATCTGATTGCATGTGGAACAGTTGTGGTAACATTCCCATAGCCAATTGCATGGAAACACATTCCAATATCTAGGAACATCATGTTGGTGTTGGGCCTTTACATTCACTGTGAGCAGGAACTCGATACGTTGTTTGGCAAACAGCATCTCAGATGGATTGGGGATCTATCTCTAACAACATACACTGTGGAAACAGGGCAACACACAGGAGGGTGATGTGCCTGACCTGACTAGAGACTGTAAGTGCTGCTATACTGCATTTGGAGTAATGTTGGTGTAACAGGGTGTGTGTGGATATGGTTGTCCTACATGTTTTAATAGCTGCCATGTCAATGCTATGTTTATGGGGAAACCCCCATCTGTAGGGTCTTCTGCAGACTGGGCAGTGTGTGGTGCCTTTTGTTTCATGTGTTAACCACAGAGCACCTATCTGTGAACTGCAGAAGGTAGTGTGAGGACTGCAGTCTGTAGATGGTGACAGCCGTGAGAGTTACTGATTTCATATCCCTCATAGGACATATGTTGCAACAAACTCTGTTACAACAGTAAATGTATGAGGGTATCACAGCAACATGTCAATATTGGCCCTGTGTATGTACCTCCAGCCACAACTCTGTCACCCTTTGTATATATGTCATGCAGTAAGAGGTGCATATGTGCTGTACACCATAATTAGTGTCATCATGTCTGATAATAAGCCAGTGAGACATCAGACTGCTACACTTGTTATGTGTAGTAGGGGTTACACTTTATGACATAACCTGGACATTCTGTGGTTGTGTGTACAGTATTGAGATCTGTGTACTCATGGTGATTGTCGACACTGTGTGTATTGTTCATATGTACTTTGGCCTGTGTACATACTGTGGTAGATGTCATTGTTCGTGATCCTGATGTTACATGCTGCTCCACTGTATGTTACGCTATCAGCTTACATGTTTGTAGGGCCATACACATACATGTCCCATACCACAGTCAGGCTTTGGACAACAC